>NC_057800.1:488780269-489080269 GCF_018294505.1 Triticum aestivum
CGGCCGCCCCGGCCTCCATGCTCGCCGGCGTCGCCCCCAAGCTCCGGCCCGGCCCGTCCCTCTTCACCGGCGACGAACTCCGGTGAGGGACCCGGTCGACCTCGTTTTGCGTGCAGATCTGAGATCCGTGAACAGTAACCCTAATTTTCGCGAGGTTGATTTTTCTCTAAGTCCCAGAATTCCAGATCCAAGTTGCCATGTTCGTAGCTCCGTAACTTTGCATCTGTAGCTCCGTTTCATGTATATAGCATATCCAAATGTTCATCTCAGAGAGTACATCATTTCATTCCATTGCATCATTTTCATTTGAGTTCATCTTGATGCCCGAAATGCTGTTAGAAGAGGGCTACTTGAGTTAATTGTCAGATCTGCTACTCCATTTAGGTTTTTGTCATTTTTGCCATGATTATTGTGTGCATGATATGCCCTGATGCTCTACTTATGTTTTGTTAAGGGTTTTGTCATCTTTCCATAGCTGCAGCCCATGTATTTTTTAGGATGTGTGTGGTGACTTGTGCAAGCTTGCAAAGTGGTGCACTTGCTAATTCTGTTTTCAGGGACTTAGCAATTTCACTAAGTCCTTGATCTGTTTAGCTCATGTTGCCATATGTTCTTGTTGTTTCCTAGTGGTCCGTGCCTCTTTTGAGGATGATCATTAAGGATGTTTTGTTAATCTTGTAGTGCTATATCCATCCATGTCTTTGTTTGCAATTATGGAGCACCCTAGCTTGAGTCAATCGAGCTCTACTTTTGCTACTTTGTGAATCTGAGCAGTTTGTCAACTTGTTTGCAATTTTGCCGATGATGTTGTAGTTGATCCGTGCCTGCTATGCTGTTGATCTTGCCATGTCTAGCTTGCATTTTGTGCCTTCTTGATGGATGTATGCTTGTCTTGTCATGACTTGCACCGTAGTGAGTGCATCGAGCTCGTAAACATGCCTACTTGAGTTATGTTTCAGCATGTGTCAGTTTTCACTAAGTCTGAAAACTGATTATGTTTTTGCTATGTTCACATGCTTGCAATTGTATTTTCTGATCCCTTTTGGCTCAAGGTCACTAAGGGACTTTTGTTAAGCTCTTTGAGTAGCTCCATGCCATGTTTTACTTTGCCATGTTCAGGTCCTGTAGCATGTAGTTTTGTTGCTCCGAAGAGGGCTAGTTGATCTGAAATTCCAGACAAGTGTTGATATCACTAAGTCTGAAATCTGTTTGTCATATGCATTTTTGCCATGCTTGTTTGAACTTGTTAATGGATGAATTGGCCGTAGCTCAGTGCTAGACTTTTGTTAAGCATCTTTTTTGCATCCCTGCCATGTATTTTGTTGTCATGTTTGGGTGCTGTAGCATGTTCATCTCATTACATTTAGATGGCTATTTGCTGTAAATCGCAGACCGGTGTCATTTTTGAATCGCTTGCCATTTCCAAACCGTAACTCCGATTCCGGCGTTCTTTATATCATTTTCAAGCGATTTCATCTCATCTTTCCAGTGGCACACTTGGAATTCCACGATGAGGCCAGGTTCATGCATTTCTTGTCATATCTTGCATTTTGCATCCCGCATCGCATCTCGCATAGCATATCATCATTGCACCATATTGCTTGATCCTTGCACGTGGTTGATTGTATCCTTGTTGCTTGTTTGTCTTGTTTGGGTAGAGCCGGGAGACGAGTTCGCTAATGAGGAGCCCGTTGAGTTTGCTTTTGAGGATTTAGTCAACTCTGACAACTGTGCAGGCAAGATGATCATACCCTCGAAATCACTACTATCTTTGCTATGCTAGTTTGCTCACTGTTTTGCTATGCCATTGCTATGATGACTACCACTTGCTTTCAAGCCTCCCAAATTGCCATGTCAAAACTCTAACCCACCATTGTCCTAGCAAACCGTTGGTTGGCTATGTTACCGCTTTGCTCAGCCCCTCTTATAGCGTTGCTAGTTGCAGGTGAAGTTTGAAGTCCATTCCTTGTTGGAACTTTTATTCACTTGTTGGGATATCATTATATTGCTATGTTATCTTAATGCATCTATATACTTGGTAAAGGGTGGAAGGCTTGGCCTCTCGCCTAGTGTTTTGTTCCACTCTTGCCACCCTAGTTTCCGTCATATCGGTGTTATGTTCCCGGATTTTGCATTCCTTACGCGGTTGGGTTATAATGGGAACCCCTTGATAGTTCGCCTTGATTAAAGCTTTTCCAGCAATGCCCAACCTTGGTTTTACCATTCGCCACCTAGCCTTTTCTTTCCCTTGGGTTCTGCAGACTCAAGGGTCATCCTTATTTTAACCCCCCCCCCCCGGGCCAGTGCTCCTCTGAGTGTTGGTCCACCTGTCAGCTGCCGGTGGCCACCAGGGGCAACTCTGGGCTGGCCTACCCATACCTAAGACAATCTGAGTGTGCCCTGAGAAAGAGATATGTGCAGCTCCTATCGGGATTTGTCGGCACATTCGGGCGGTGTTGCTGGTCTTGTTTTAACCTGTCGAAGTGTCTTGAATTACCGAGATACCGAGTCTGATCGGAACGTCTTGGGAGGAGGTCTATTCCTTCGTTGACCATGAGAGCTTGTCATGGGCTAAGTTGGGACTCCCCTGCAGGGATCTGAACTTTCGAAAGCCGTGCCCGCGGTTATGGGCCGATGGGAATTTGTTAATGTCCGGTTGTAGATAACTTGAACCTTAATTAATTAAAATGAATCAACTGAGTGTGTTACCGTGATGGCCTCTTCTCGGCGGAGTCCGGGAAGTGGACACAGTGTTGGAGTAATGTTTGCGCAGGTTGTTCTCTAGTTTCTCGCTCGCGCTTTGCCTCCTTTTCTCGCTCTCTTTTGCGTATAAGCTAGCCACCATACTTGCTAGTCGCTTGCTGTAGCTCCACATATATTTACCTTGCCATACCTATAAGCTTAAATAGTCTTGATCGCGAGGGTGCGAGATTGCTGAGTCCCTATGGCTCACAGATTACTATTACACCAGATGCAGGGCCTGATGATTCTGCTCCAGGAGACGCGTATGAGCTTAAGTGGGAGTTCAACGAAGACTCTCAACGTTACTATGTTTCGTTTCCCGATGATCAGTAGTGGTGCCCAGTTGGGGGTGAACGGGACCGTTATCGCATGTTGGGTTCTCTTTTATTTTGGCGCCGTAGTCGGGCCATGAGTGTTTGAATGATGTAATGTTATTTATGTACTTGATTGACGTGGCGAGTGTAAGCCAACTATGTTATCTCCCCTTTCATTATTATATTACATGGGATGTTGTGAAGGTTGCCTAACTTGCGACATATGCCTTCAATGCGATTATGCCTCTAAGTCGTGCCTCGACACGTGGGAGATATAGTCGCATCGGAGGGTGTTACAAGTTGGTAATCAGAGGCCTTCCCCGACCTTAGGAGCCCCATTGCTTGATCGTTTTTTAGTGCCGAGTTGTGTCTAGAAAAATGTTTTGAGTCTTTTAGGAATTATATATCGGAGAGTTTAGGATTTTTTTTTACTTCCCAGTCTCCTCATCGCTCTGGTAAGGCATCCTGACGTAGAGTTTTTACTCTTCTCTTCTCAAATTTCACAAAAAAAATTAGGATCACGCGGGTATCTTGGAATCGTTCCGATGGTTTTATGATGAGAACATTGTCTTGGTGCCTCCTGTCAGGGGTTTAGTGGAAGTGTCCCGGGGAGTTGAGCTCTGAGGTGTTGTCATCATAATTTTATCGTTGCAGTTCTGGAATACCTAAGTTTAGTACGCCGACATCCAAAAACTCTTTTATGCAGTTCGTTGGTGAGATAACCTCGACGCCACCCAGTACTGGGGCGGGAGTTCGGGAGTATCGCCATAACTTGTATAACGGATGCTTTTCGAAGGTTGAGGTAGATGGTTTCCGAAGGTTTCTTGGTTATGTGTTGAAGGATGGATACAGCTGGATGTAGGATTTGCTAGTTTGGGTGAGATATTATGCTTCCCCTATATCCCCAACACCTGATTGCATAACGGGAAAGGTTCGGGAGTTTCATAGGTGGGAATTCTAGTAGCTCTAGTTCTTCTTCCACGGATATTGGTTTGAGATTAGGATTTCTTACCGATTATTCGTTCTTGATCCGTACCTTGTTGAATTATTTCTCTACCTTAATTCTATGTGGCTTCTCAATTTATGGATATGTGACCATTTCAAGAGGAATGCATTCGTTCATTTTGCTCGGATGTGAAGACTATATGTTGCAATTTTCATTCCGTTGGATTCAGCTTCAATAATTGTCTATCAATGTGCTAATGGTGGTCAACCTCTTCAGGATGGCTCCTCCAACACGCACGACTCCGAATCCTGATCCTCCACCACCTCCACCTCCTCCGGAGGCATGGCAAGCTGTGATGGCCGCAACCAATGCAAACACACAGTTGATCATGCAAATTCTTCAAGAGCGCAATCAAGGCAACCAAGGGAATCAAGGCTGCAATCAGAATCACTTTGCTACACTCAACCAGTTCCTTGCTAACGGGCCAAAGACTTTCAGCAATTGTGTTGATGCAACCGATGCTGACGATTGGCTTGTGGATCTGTGCAAGCATTTCGAGTGCAGTAACATCAGGCCTGAGGACTTTGTTAAGTTCGCTTCCTTCCAACTCAAAGATCAAGCTGCAGAATGGTTCCAGCAGTACAAGGATTCCAGAGGTGGACGTGTTATCACTTGGGATGATTTCTGTCGAGATTCCCGAGCTCATCATATTCCCCAGAGCGTGGTTGAAAGCAAGCGTGAGGAATTCCGCAATCTGAAGCAAGGTTCTTTGTCTGTCTATGACTACAACAAGTTGTTCCAGAAGCTCGCCCGCTTTGCCAAGCAGGACGTCCCTGATGAGAAGAGCATGATATACCAGTTTAGGGGTGGTCTCAGAGAAGAAATTCAGCTCGCTCTTGTTCTCTTCGAGCCCTTGAGATATGATGAGTTCTACAACATGGCACTGAAGCAAGAGGCTGCTCAGTTGAGGTGTGATGCTTCCAAGAAGCGAGCCAGAGATGTTACTCCTTCTTCCTCTACTCAAGTGGCCAAGCAGCAGAAGTTTTGGCTTCCTCCTCCTCCGTTTCGTCAGCCGTATCAGCAGAAGACCAAAGGTGGCAGTGGTTCTTACCACCCACCCAACCCTGGCTTTCAGAACAAGACTTCGTCTCAAGCTCCAAGATCGAGTGCTCCGTATCACCGTACGCTTTCAGAGGTCACGTGCAACAAGTGCCAACAGAAGGGTCACTATGTCAACAAGTGTTTCAACCAGAGGCGTCTTCCTCCTCCTCCTCCTGTCAGATCGGCAAGTACAGCTGTGGTCAAGCATAACCCCAAGTCCGCCAAGTTCAACTTGATGAATGCAGCTCAGGCAGAGGACTCGTCAGATGTGATCATGGGTAACCTTCATGTTAATGATATTCCTGCAAAAGTTCTTTTGACACGGGTGCATCGCATTGTTTCATCTCGAGGCCGTTTTCATCTAAGCATGGTTTGCCTTTGCAAATTTTGCCTAGTCCTTTAGCAGTTGTCTCTCCCGGTAAGCGCATGCATGCTAACTCCATTGCTCCGGATGTTACTATCACTTTGGGAGACTACAAGTTTCTATCTTCTCCAACCGTTCTTGGTAACTCGGATATTGATCTTATTCTCGGGATGGATTGGCTTTCTAAGCACAAGGCTCAGCTTGATTGTGCAGCCAGGCAGATTCAATTGACTCATTCGTCTGAGGATGTAATTGTCTTTGCCGCTCGTGATGATACAATCCGTCTGTTTTCTCTCAATGAGAAGGGTGAATTGGATGCCATCTCTCAAATTCCAGTCGTTTGCGAATATCAAGACGTCTTTCTAGAAGAGCTTCCAGGAATGCATCCGCACCGGCCAGTTGAGTTCGTTATTGATCTTGAGCCTGGTACGGAACCTGTGTGCAAACGTCCTTACAAGCTCGGACCTGAAGAGTTGAAAGAGCTGAAGAAGCAACTCGATATTCAAGAGAAAATGGGTCTCATCCGGCCTAGTTCTTCTCCGTGGAGTTGTGGTGTTCTTTTTGTGAAGAAGAAGGATGGAACGGACCGACTTTGTGTTGATTACCGTCCAGTGAACAAGAAGACCATCAAGAACAAATACCCACTTCCCAACATCAATGAGCTGTTCGAACAACTCAAAGGTGCTCAAGTATTCTCCAAGCTTGATCTCCGTATGGGTTATCATCAGATTCGAATCTGTGAGCAAGATATTCCCAAGACGGCTTTCAGGACAAGCTTTGGTTCATACGAATACACTGTCATGTCTTTTGGCCTCGTCAACGCTCCTCCGACGTTCTCTCGCATGATGAACTTCATCTTCAACGCCTACACCAATGACTTCGTTTTGGTCTATCTCGACGACATTTTGGTTTTCTCCAAGAACAAGGAAGATCATGCCAAGCACTTGCGTTTGGTTCTCGATAAGCTCAGGGAACACAAGTTCTACGCTAAGTTCTCCAAGTGTGAATTTTGGCTTGATGAGGTTCTTTATCTTGGTCATATCATCTCTGCCAAGGGCATTGCCGTGAATCCTGAGAAGGTGTCTGCAATTGTGAATTGGGAACCTCCTCAGAACGTGAAGCAACTCCGTAGCTTCCTCGGTCTCGCAAGCTATTGCCGAAGATTCGTTGAAAACTTTTCTAAGATTGCTAAGCCTCTCTCAAATCTTCTCCAGAAGCACGTCAAGTATGTTTGGTCTCCGGAGTGTGATATTGCTTTCAACACTTTGAAAGAGAAATTGATCACTGCTCCAGTTCTGACTCCGCCTGATGAATCCAAGCCGTACGAGGTCTTTTGTGATGCCTCTCTCCAAGGATATTCCTGCAAAAGTTCTTTTGACATGGGTGCATCGCATTGTTTCATCTCGAGACCGTTTTCATCTAAGCATGGTTTGCCTTTGCAAATTTTGCCTAGTCCTTTAGCAGTTGTCTCTCCCGGTAAGCGCATGCATGCTAACTCCATTGCTCCGGATGTTACTATCACTTTGGGAGACTACAAGTTTCTATCTTCTCCAACCGTTCTTGGTAACTCGGATATTGATCTTATTCTCGGGATGGATTGGCTTTCTAAGCACAAGGCTCAGCTTGATTGTGCAGCCAGGCAGATTCAATTGACTCATTCGTCTGAGGATGTAATTGTCTTTGCCGCTCGTGATGATACAATCCGTCTGTTTTCTCTCAATGAGAAGGGTGAATTGGATGCCATCTCTCAAATTCTAGTCGTTTGCGAATATCAAGACGTCTTTCCAGAAGAGCTTCCAGGAATGCCTCCGCACCAGCCAGTTAAATTCGTTATTGATCTTGAGCCTGGTACGGAACCTGTGTGCAAACGTCCTTACAAGCTCGGACCTGAAGAGTTGAAAGAGCTGAAGAAGCAACTCGATATTCAAGAGAAAATGGGTCTCATCCGGCCTAGTTCTTCTCCGTGGAGTTGTGGTGTTCTTTTTGTGAAGAAGAAGGATGGAACGGACCAACTTTGTGTTGATTACCGTCCAGTGAACAAGAAGACCATCAAGAACAAATACCCACTTCCCAACATCAATGAGCTGTTCGAACAACTCAAAGGTGCTCAAGTATTCTCCAAGCTTGATCTCCGTATGGGTTATCATCAGATTCGAATCCGTGAGCAAGATATTCCCAAGACGGCTTTCAGGACAAGCTTTGGTTCATACGAATACACTGTCATGTCTTTTGGCCTCGTCAACGCTCCTCCGACGTTCTCTCGCATGATGAACTTCATCTTCAACGCCTACACCAATGACTTCGTTTTGGTCTATCTCGACGACATTTTGGTTTTCTCCAAGAACAAGGAAGATCATGCCAAGCACTTGCGTTTGGTTCTCGATAAGCTCAGGGAACACAAGTTCTACGCTAAGTTCTCCAAGTGTGAATTTTGGCTTGATGAGGTTCTTTATCTTGGTCATATCATCTCTGCCAAGGGCATTGCCGTGAATCCTAAGAAGGTGTCTGCAATTGTGAATTGGGAACCTCCTCAAAACGTGAAGCAACTCCGTAGCTTCCTCGGTCTCGCAAGCTATTGCCGAAGATTCGTTGAAAACTTTTCTAAGATCGCTAAGCCTCTCTCAAATCTTCTCCAGAAGCACGTCAAGTACATTTGGTCTCCTGAGTGTGATATTGCTTTCAACACTTTGAAAGAGAAATTGATCACTGCTGCAGTTCTGACTCCGCCTGATGAATCCAAGCCGTACGAGGTCTTTTGTGATGACTCTCTCCAAGGTCTTGGCGCAGTTTTGATGCAAGAGAAGAAAGTTGTTGCTTATACCTCTCGCTAGTTGAAGCCTAATGAGAAGAACTACCCCACTCATGATCTCGAGTTGGCGGCAGTTGTGCATGCTCTTTTGACTTGGAGACATCTTCTATTGGGAAGAAAAGTGGACATTTTCACTGATCACAAGAGTCTCAAGTACATCTTCACTCAGCCTAATCTCAACCTCAGGCAAACTCGATGGGTCGAAATGATTCAAGAGTATAATCCGAGTATTGAGTATACTCCAGGCAAGGCCAATGTGATTGCTGGCGCTTTGAGCAGAAAAGCTTACTGCAACAGTTTTATTCTCAAGCCTTGTCAACCCGGGCTTTGTGAAGCTTTCCGCAAACTTAATCTGCAAGTTGTTCCTCAAGGTTTCCTCGCCAACCTTCAAGTCTCTCCTACCTTGGAAGACCAGATTCGCCAAGCCCAGCTTCTTGATGCTATGGTGAAAAAGGTGAAGATTGGGATTGCCAAGAGTCAACCCAAGTACAAGTGCTACCGCCTTGATGACAAGGACACTCTCTTCTTCGAGGATCGTATTGTTGTACCCAAAGGTGACCTTCGTAAAGTGATCATGAACGAGGCTCACAATTCTCTCCTCTCCATCCACCCTGGGAGCACGAAGATGTATCAGGACCTCAAGCAGGCTTATTGGTGGACTCGAATGAAGCGCGAGATTGCTCAATTCGTGAATGAATGTGATGTCTGCAGAAGAGTGAAGGCAGAACACCAAAGGCCAGCAGGTCTCCTCCAACCTCTTGCCATTCCAGAATGGAAGTTTGACCACATTGAAATGGACTTCGTGACTGGGTTTCCAAAGTTCAAGCGTGGCAATGATGCTATATTCGTTGTCATCGACAAACTCACCAAAATGGCTCACTTTCTGCCTATCAAAGAGTCGATCACTGCAGCTCAATTGGCGGAACTCTATACCTCCCGTATTGTCTCTCTGCACGGTATTCCTCAAGTGATCTCTTCAGACCGTGGCAGCATTTTTACCTCGAAGTTTTGGGATTCTTTTCAGAAGGCCATGGGCACTAACATCCGCTTCAGTACAGCTTTCCATCCTCAAACTAGCGGTCAAGTCAAGCGTGTCAACCAGATTCTTGAAGATATGCTCAGGGCTTGTGTGATCTCCTTCGGCATGAATTGGGAGGATTGTCTTCCTTATGCTGAATTCTCCTACAACAACAGTTTTCAAGCAAGTTCGGGCAAGGCCCCATTTGAAATCCTGTATGGCAGGAAGTGCCGTACCCCTCTCAACTAGTCTGAAACCGGTGAACGTCAGCTTTTGGGTAATGACTTAATCACAGAGGCAGAAGAAATGTGCAAAGTCATTCGTGATAACCTCAAAGCAGCCCAATCCCGCCAAAAGAGCTACTATGATAGTAAGCACCATGATTTGGCTTTTGAGATCGGAGATCATATTTACCTCCGCATCTCTCCTATGAAAGGTACTCATCGCTTCGGTATCAAAGGGAAGCTTGCCCCCAGATACGTGAGACCTTTCAAGATTGTCAGCAAGAGAGGCGACCTCGCCTATCAACTCGAGCTTCCTTCAAACTTTGCAAATATTCATGACGTGTTCCATGTCTCTCAGCTTCGAAAGTGCTTCAAGACTCCTGACCGCACCGTCAACTTCGAGGACATTGAGCTCCAAAAAGATCTTTCCTATCGTGAGCACCCAGTTGCTATTCTCGAAGAGACTGAACGCAAGACTTGCAACAAGTCAATCAAATTTCTCAAAGTCAAGTGGTCACACCATTCCGACCATGAAGCTACCTGGGAACGCGAGGATCACCTCCGTTCTGAGTACCCGGCGTTCTTTCAGTCCTAGATCTCGGGACGAGATCCTTTCATAGTGGTGGAGTGTTGTAACACCCCGGGTGTAACTTTCCCAATTTGTACTCCAACTCTTGTCGTTTCCGGCGTTAAGTTAATTTATTTTCTCGGGTTCGGGTCTTTGTCTCCGTGTGTTGTGATCGTTGTCATGCATCTCATATCATGTCATCATGTGCATTGCATTTGCATACGTGTTCGTCTCATGCATTCGAGCATTTTCCCAGTTGTCCGTTTTGCATTCCGGCGCTTCGTTCTCCTCCGGTGGCCATTTCTAGATTTCTTTCGTGTGTTGGGATTAAACATTTCCGGATTGGACCGAGACTTGTCAAGCGGCCTTGGTTTACTACCGGTAGACCGCCTATCAAGTTTCGTACCATTTGGACTTCGTTTGATACTCCAACGGTTAACCGAGGGACCGAAAAGGCCTCGTGTGTGTTGCAGCCCAACACCCTTTCAATTTGGCCCAAAACCCACCTAAGTCTGCTCCATCGTATAGAGCGTTCAATCACAATCGCGTGGCCGAAAACCGCACCTCATTCGGACTCTCCTAGCTCCCTCTATGGCTATAAATAGACCCCTCTCGAAAAATCTGGATCCTCCCCCGTCCAAACCCTAAAAAAATCCACCGCGCCCCGCCGGACAAATCCCGTCGCCGTCGCCAGCCACTCCTCGCCCGACACGTGGCGCGCCGCCACCCGCTCCCGCGCCAGCCCGCTCGGCCCGGGGAGAGCCCCCGCGGCCCAGCCGCCCGCGCCGCCTCCTTGCGCCCGGCGCCGCCGCCTCCCTCGACTCCGGCGGCCGGCGCCGCCGCACGCCATCGCCGCCCGGCGCCGCGCCTCCTCTCGCCAACCCCGTCGCCTTCTTCCCGCGGTCCGGCCACTGCCGCCACCGCAAGCCGCCGCCCGAGCTCGCCGGCCGGTCGCCGCTCGCGCCGCCCGCGGCCGTCCCGACCTCCGTGCTCGCCGGCGTCGCCCCCAAGCTCCGGCCCATCCCCTCCCTCTTCTCCGGCAATGAACTCCGGCGAGGGACCCGTCTGACCTCGTTTTGCGTGCAGATCTGAGATCCGTGAACAGTAACCCTAATTTTCGCGAGGTTGATTTTTCTCTAAGTCCCAGAATTCCAGATCCAAGTTGCCATGTTCGTAGCTCCGTAACTTTGCATCTGTAGCTCCGATTCATGCATATAGCATATCAAAATGTTCATCTTAGAGAGTACATCATTTCATTCCATTGCATCATTTTCATTTGAGTTCATCTTGATGCCCGAAATGCTGTTAGAAGAGGGCTACTTGAGTTAATTGTCAGATCTGCTACTCCATTTAGGTTTTTGTCATTTTTGCCATGATTATTGTGTGCATGATATGCCCTGATGCTCTACTTATGTTTTGTTAAGGGTTTTGTCATCTTTCCAGAGGTGCAACCCATGTATTTTTTAGGATGTGTGTGGTGACTTGTGCAAGCTTGCAAAGTGGTGCACTTGCTAATTCTGTTTTCAGGGACTTAGCAATTCCACTAAGTCCTTGATCTGTTTAGCTCATGTTGCCATATGTTCTTGTTGTTTCCTAGTGGTCCGTGCCTCTTTTGAGGATGATCAGTAAGGATGTTTTGTTAATCGTGTAGTGCTCTATCCATCCATGTATTTGTTTGCAATTATGGAGCAACCTAGCTTGAGTCAATCGAGCTCTACTTTTGCTACTTTGTGAATCTGAGCAGTTTGTCAACTTGTTTGCAATTTTGCCGATGATGTTGTAGTTGATCTGTGCCTGCTATGCTGTTGATCTTGCCATGTCTAGCTTGCATTTTGTGCCTTCTTGATGGATGTATGCTTGTCTTGTCATGACTTGCCGTTGGTTGGCTATGTTACCGCTTTGCTCAGCCCCTCTTATAGCGTTGCTAGTTGCAGGTGAAGTTTGAAGGCCGTTCCTTGTTGGAACTTTTATTCACTTGTTGGGATATCATTATATTGCTATGTTATCTTAATGCATCTATATACTTGGTAAAGGTGTGGAAGGCTCGGCCTCTCGCCTAGTGTTTTGTTCCACTCTTGCCGCCCTAGTTTCCGTCATATCGGTGTTATGTTCCCGGATTTTGCGTTCCTTACGCGGTTGGGTTATAATGGGAACCCCTTGATAGTTCGCCTTGATTAAAGCTTTTCCAGCAATGCCCAACCTTGGTTTTACCATACGCCACCTATCCTTTTCTTTCCCTTGGGTTCTACAGACTCAAGGGTCATCCTTATTTTAACCCCCCCCCCCCGGGCCAGTGCTCCTCTGAGTGTTGGTCCACCTGTCAGCTGCCGGTGGCCACCAGGGGCAACTCTGGGCTGGCCTACCCGTACCTAAGACAATCTGAGTGTGCCCTGAGAAAGAGATATGTGCAGCTCCTATCGGGATTTGTCGTCACATTCGGGCGGTGTTGCTGCTCTTGTTTTAACCTGTCGAAGTGTCTTGAATTACCGAGATACCGAGTCTGATCAGAACGTCTTGGGAGGAGGTCTATTCCTTCGTTGACCATGAGAGCTTGTCATGGGCTAAGTTGGGACTCCCCTGCAGGGATTTGAACTTTCGAAAGCCGTGCCCGCGGTTATGGGCCGATGGGAATTTGTTAATGTCCGGTTGTAGATAACTTGAACCTTAATTAATTAAAATGAATCAACTGAGTGTGTTACCGTGATGGCCTCTTCTCGGCGGAGTCCGGGAAGTGGACACGGTGTTGGAGTAATGTTTGCGCAGGTTGTTATCTAGTTTCTCACTCGCGCTTTGCCTCCTTTTCTTGCTCTCTTTTGCGTATAAGCTAGCCACCATACTTGCTAGTCGCTTGCTGCAGCTCCACATATATTTACCTTGCCATACCTATAAGCTTAAATAGTCTTGATCGCGAGGGTGCGAGATTGTTGAGTCCCTGTGGCTCACAGATTACTATTACACCAGATGTAGGGCCTGATGATTCCGCTCCAGGAGACGCGTATGAGCTCAAGTGGGAGTTCGACGAAGAATCTCAACGTTACTATGTTTCCTTTCCCGATGATCAGTAGTGGTGCCCAGTTGGGGGTGAACGGGACCATTGTCGCATGTTGGGTTCTCTTTTATTTTGGCGCCGTAGTCGGGCCATGAGTGTTTGAATGATGTAATGTTATTTATGTACTTGATTGACGTGGCGAGTGTAAGTCAACTATGTTATCTCCCCTTTCATTATTATATTACATGGGATGTTGTGAAGGTTGCCTAACTTGCGACATATGCCTTCAATGCGATTATGCCTCTAAGTCGTGCCTCGACACGTGGGAGATATAGTCGCATCGAGGGTGTTACAAGCTGCTTATATATTGGGCATCAAAATCTATAGAGATAGATCAAGACGCCTAATTGGACTTTCACAAAGCACATACCTTGATAAAGTTTTGAAGAAGTTCAAAATGGATCAAGCAAAGAAAGGGTTCTTGCCTGTGTTACAAGGTGTGAAGTTGAGTCAGACTCAATGCCCGACCACTACAGAAGATAGAGAGAAAATGAAAGATGTTCCCTATGCTTCAGCCATAGGCTCTATCATGTATGCAATGCTGTGTACCAGACCTGATGTGTGCCTTGCTATTAGTTTAGCAGGGAGGTACCAAAGTAATCCGGGAGTGGATCACTGGGCAGCAGTCAAGAACATCCTGAAATACCAGAAAAGGACTAAGGATATGTTTCTCATTTATGGAGGTGACAAAGAGCTTGTCGTAAATGGTTACGTCGATGCAAGCTTTGACACTGATCCAGATGACTCTAAGTCACAAACTAGATACGTGTTTTTATTGAACCGTGGAGCTGTCAGTTGGTGCAGTTCTAAGCAAAGCGTCGTGGCAGGATCTACGTGTGAATCGGAGTACATAGCTGCTTCGGAAGCAGCAAATGAAGGAGTCTGGATGAAGGAGTTCATATCCGATCTAGGTGTCATACCTAGTGCATCGGGTCCAATGAATATCTTTTGTGACAATACTGGTGCAATTGCCTTGGCAAAGGAATCCAGGTTTCACAAAAGAACCAAGCACATCAAGAGACGCTTCAATTCCATCCGCGATCAAGTCAAGGAGGGAGACATAGAGATTTGCAAGATAGATACGGATCTGAATGTTGCAGACCCGTTGACTTAGCCTCTCTCACGAGCAAAACATGATCAGCACCAAGACTCCATGGGTGTTAGAATCATTACTGTGTAATCTAGATTATTGACTCTAGTGCAAGTGGGAGACTGAAGGAAATATGCCCTAGAGGCAATAATAAAGTTGTTGTTTATATTTCCTTATATCATGATAAATGTTTATTATTCATGCTAGAATTGTATTAACCGGAAACTTAGTACATGTGTGAATACATAGACAAACGAAGTGTCACTAGTATGCTCTACCCGACTAGCTCGTTGAATCAAAGATGGTTAAGTTTCCTAGCCATAGACATGAGTTGTCATTTGATTAACGGGATCACATCATTAGAGAATGATGTGATTGACTTGACCCATTCCGTTAGCTTAGCAGTTGATCGTTTAGTATATTGTTATTGCTTTCTTCATGACTTATACATGTCCCTATGACTATGAGATTATGCAACTCTCGAGTACCGGAGGAACACTTTGTGTGCTACCAAACGTCACAACATAACTGGGTGATTATAAAGGTGCTCTACAGGTGTCTCCGAAGGTACTTGAATTGGCATAGATCGAGATTAGGATTTGTCACTCCGATTGCGGAGAGGTATCTCTGGGCCCTCTCGGTAATGCACATCACAATAAGCCTTGCAAGCAATGTAGCTAATGAGTTAGTTACGGGATGTAGTATTACGAAACGAGTAAAGAGACTTGTCGGTAACGAGATTGAACTAGGTATTGAGATACCGACGATCGAATCTCGGGCAAGTAACATACCGATGACGAAGGGAACAACGTATGTTGTTATGCGGTTTGACCGATAAAGATCTTCGTAGAATATGTAGGAGCCAATATGAGCATCCAGGTTCCGCTATTGGTTATTGACTGGAGACGAGTCTCGGTCATGTCTACATAGTTCTCGAACCCATAGGGTCCGCACGCTTAACGTTCGGTGACGATCGGTATTATGAGTTTATATGTTTTGATGTACCGAAGGTAGTTCGGAGTCCCGAATATGATCATGGACATGATGAGGAGTCTCTAAATGGTTGAGACATAAAGATCGATATATTGGATGACTATGTTTGGACTTCAGAAAGGTTCCGGGCAAGTTTGGACAAATACCGGAGTACCGAGGGGTTACCAGAACCCCCCAAGGAGTGTAATGGGCCTATTGGGCCTTAGTGGAGAAGAGGAGGGGAGTCCATGGCAGGTCGCGCGCCCCCTCTCCCTCTAGTCCGAATTGGACAAGGAGGGGGCGGAGCCCCCCTTTCCTTCCCCCTCTCTCCTCCTTCCCTCTCTCCTACTCCTACTCATGGAAGGGTTGGAGTCCTACTCCCGGTGGGAGTAGGACTCCCCTTGGGGCGCGCCTAGGAGGGTCGGCCTCTCCCCCTCCTCCACTCCTTTATATTCGGGGGAGGGGGGCACCCCATAGACACAAGTTGATCAGTTGATCTTTTAGCCGTGTGCGGTGCCCCCCTCCACCATAATCCACCTCGGTCATATCGTAGTGGTGCTTAGGCGAAGCCCTGCGTCGGTAGCATCATCATCACCGTCATCACGCCGTCGTGCTGACAAAACTCTCCCTCGAAGCTCTGCTGGATCGAAGTTCGTGGGACGTCACCAAGATGAACGTGTGCTGAACTTGGAGGTGTCGTGCGTTCGGTACTTAGATCGGTCGGGTCGTGAAGACGTACGACTACATCAACCACGTTCTCATAACGCTTCCGCTTACGGTCTATGAGGGTACGTAGACAATACTCTCCCCTCTGGTTACTATGCATCACCATGATCTTGCGTGTGCGTAGGATTTTTTTTAAATTACTGTGTTCCCCAACATATCCATACCCACTAGATATCCATTGGGTCCTCTCAAGATATACAAATAAGACATAAGACAATGTTAACATAAGATCTTCCATTCTTCACCTCGTGGCAAGCTAGACTTCGCTTACTGTAAACATTAACTTATGGTAAATCAACGTCTAGTAACAACCTAATATAATTTAGTAATTTTTTGAAAAGATGAGAATGACGAGTCATTTAATGAGGAGATAAAAATAAGGGAAGGGGCGATGGAGTACGTTAGTGGGGATTGAATGTCAACTAATGAAAGTTACGGTGGGGATTGTACAATTTCCTTTTGCATGCTTTACATAACAAAGTTTAAATTTGTAGTGGGACATGTGATTATGGGGTAGGGATAGCAGATTTTGCCCACTAATGCATACTATCGGGTTCGGTTTGGGTATATACACGGGTACAAGATTATATCCATGCCCTACCCACGAGCAATCGGGTCGGGTTTGGGCGCCGTCCATGGGCACAAAAGCATATCCAAACCCTATCCATTCGGGTCGGATATCCATGGGTATCCATGTCCATGGGTAAAATTGCCATCCTTACAACACACACTCCTCATTGTCGGGGTCGTGTTGTTTTCAAACCATAGATCGCCAACAAGTCGGTCTTGGATCAAGCCATATGAAGATTTTAATCTTGGTCATCACACAAGCCTTTATAATATCCATGGCTTGAAATTCAGCAACTCCTTAATGGAAGGCATGGTATAAAACATTCAGGGTGGTTCCAACTTCCATCGGGAGGAGTCAGGCTCGAGGCAAAGAGTGCGGGTTGCGAGTAGACTCGCCAAATGTTGCCACCCGACCATCTATGTTGTTCCTAGGTTACGGCTGTAAGGAGGTCTCCACTGACCTTAGATGCAAACATCATCTAGTAGGGTTTCAGGGTCATCTACAATCGCAAAAGAGGCCCACAAAATAGCTGGAAGCGAAGCGTCGCTAATCCAATGATCCAACAAAAGCATGTGGCATTGTGGCCTGGCCGTTCATGACCTCACGGAATACGCAAGTCCGCAAAAGGTGACGAACCTTCACTATAGACTTCAAGAATTAGGACCTTGTAGCATAAACCCCTGTCGCCAGAGCCCAAAGGGGCTAGTCAAAGATTTCTTTTACAAACTATATCTAACGACATGCCCCCTAGCCGATGATAATTGGCCACACCAACTTAGCCATCAAATATTAGTTCATGTGCCTATCCAGGTGGAGTCAAAGTTCTTATCAGTCATAACATCCTCTAGAAAGTCTGAGCTAACTCCATCATATACCTTCGCGAAGTCAATCCTCATGATGAAGATTTCTTGAAGGCATGCGTCGAGTGGAGCATTTCATGGAGAATACAGACCCCCTTAAGGATACTCCCACCATGAACAAACGCCAATTGATTCGGCTGAATCAATCTATTCCCACCGGGAATGGCTGGGTGGAATAACCCTTGATGGCTAGCATAAATGCTATGTTGATCAAGGCAATCATACCAAATTAACAAATAAACTCTTCGTCAGGTACTTTAGGTAGCAGAATACGAACTATGGAATTCAGGTGTTCGATTTCAATCCTACCCTTGGCAAAGTCATCAAGAAACCCAAATATCTGGCCAGCCATAAGGTGCCAGAACTTCTTATATAACGATATCAAGAAACCGTCGCAACCGGGTGCCATATTGGATCCAATATCCCGCATGATGGCCTCTAATTCATTGAGGTAAAAGTTCTCATCATGGTTGTTTTCTGGTTTGCATTAACCCTTTCTCGGGTATCCCGAGCCGATAATGAGATGTCAAAGCCTCCTCGCTCCTTGAAAGTGAGGAGCGCAAGGTAGAAGCCTTAAATTTGTTGTTGCAGCGTCGCGTCTTTGGTGATCATATGGAGTTAGTGCGGAACACAAAAATGAAACACCTATGTGTTCTTCAATTGACCAAAACATGAAACTAGGACATATTAAGGTCTCCTTTTATCTTTCCAATTTAATGCCCCCACTATAGTTAGTGAATTATATTTCATCTTCTAATCTCTTACTACTTAAAAACAGAGTACTACTTCTTTTCCTGCCGACAGAACGGTTCGTCAACCGGTTCCCCCATTCATCGTTTTTTGTCAGCCGGTTTTTTGTCTCACCATGATCTTTGTCCGCACAGTTCCCTTATGCTAACCGATCACCTTAATTTACTTACCAAACTTCTTATCAAACTATAAGGAAAATCACATACAGGATTTGATAAATATTTATTTACACAATTGAATTAATATTGGCAGTCAAAGCACAAACATTTATTTACGAAATATTTATATCGCGTTGCAACGCACGGGCATTGTCCTAGTCATTTTTGAGGAAATAACCGGTAACTGCTCGGTTAGCTGGCAAGTAGGGAATTAATAGGCTTCGACATGGTAATCACTTAATCCAACTATTTATCAGTTTATCGGCTACTCAATGACCCTATGAGTAGGGATTGATCGACAAGTTAACTGGTTAATCGGATGAATTCTTGAACATGGGTCCTAGTAAATTGAAAAGAACCGAGCCTACAGAAAAAGAGAGGCATACTCGACTTCCTACCAGCAGAACGCTTCGTCAACCGGTTCCCCCTCCTTCCACCACATCCATTCATGATTATTTTTCATCCAACCGGTTCTTTAGTCCCACCACATGCTTTTTCACACCTTCCCCTAGTCAATCAACTTAATATACTTACTTTTTGCACCAAATCCATCTTAATTTATTTAACAAACATTTATTTACACAATCACGAGCAGGATTTGATAGACATGTAGTCCTTCCGTTTTTTTAGTCTGCATATAAAGTTTGGTCAAATCAAACTTCGCAAAGTTTGACTAACTTTATATTAAAAAATATCAACATTCGCAATATGAAATCAATATTATCAGATGCATCATGAAATGTATTTTCATACTATATAGTTTTAGTATTGTAGATGTTCATATTTTTTGATATAGTTTTGGTCAAACTTTGTGTAGTTTGACTTTGACCAAATTTTATACGTGGAGTAAAAAGAAAGAAATGGAGTATTTATACAATCACATTAATATAATAGATAAATCACTGACTAACGTATAGAACATTTATATCCCGTTGCAATGCAAAGCATTCTCACAGCACTGTACGATTGCAAAGAGACAAAAGAGGATATTACAATTCCAAATACCTGGAAGGCATGCGCTTTGGTCAGAACTTTTTGAAGAAATCGTAGATGTGCTCGCTGACCTCCTCCGCCTTCTCCAGGTGGATGTAGTGCGCACCGCCGGCGATTACCGCCACCTCCTCAAGCCCCGGCACGTCGCCCTTGAGCCCGCCCTTGTGTATGTACTCCTGCACCCCCGTGTAGTTGTACAACATCGCCGATTCCCCCGCCATGAACTTGGTTGGCACCGTCACCTTGGCAGAAAATGATACACACAGAAAATAGAAACGAAAGATGTTGAACTAATACAGTAACATGGCAGTACAACCGCACTTCACTAAATTACTTTCACGATGAAATAGAATGTAAAGACCACGTCACACAAAGCTGAATGGCACACGACGTTCTCTGGCTCATCGTCGGTTCATGTTGTATGTAGATATCACAGTTCAGCCTCGAGATCCTACACAGAAGAATACAATAAATCACATGGACATCAATTATGAGTAAAACACATGCAAAAAATAAATATGAACATATTTTGTACCTCTAGCAATTTAGCGCATTTACGTCGATTGTGACCTGGTTTCTTGCAATAGCCACAGATATTCTATGATCTTGACTTCTTTGTCTTTGCCTGCAGCCTTTTCTTCGATGCACCTCGTCCTGGCACATGCACAAGATCCAGAACCTTATCAACTTTCTTCGAGTGCGGCATCAACGGGCCAAACCTAATGCTGTTATGCTGAGCATTACTTGACTCCTTGCTGTCAGCTTGTTCAAAACTTGATTGCTTGCCATGATGTTGTGCTTGCAAAAGCATCTTTAGACGGTGATAGTCCTCATCAGAGTGGCATGCCTTGAAACTTGCGGCGTGACTACAATTCCGCAACTCACAGTACCTCTGCAGGCTTACCGAATAGTCATACATCTGGGTTTTTCTGGTAGGTGTGTATGCGCATTTTGCATTCATAGTCCACCTAGTGGGAACGCAACAACCTGGCAGAATTGTTTGTTTTAAAATCCCCAATATGTAAAAAATGTGGGAACATGGTGTGCCTGCGCATTCCAGCTTACGGCAAGAACAACTCACCCTGTGCAAAAGACCTCCTTGCTCTTCAATGCGCACTCCAAACTTTTTATCCATTCTTTCCTGCTTGGACACAACATAAGTGGAATCTTCTGATTCATCTAGTATCTCTCTGATTTGACATTTGCTGACAGCATTTGTGCTCCATAAGACCATCTTAAAGACACTAGGTGTGAAAACTGTTGCGGCGTGTTTCTCAAGTGGCGAAGCATTTTCCTCTGTAAATGGAACGGACTGCAAGGCTTCGACGTCATGGAGAGCTTCGTTAATCCGTCGCGACGCAAGGCAACGCTCATAGTGCTCTAGCATTTCAAACAATGACATCTTACCCTCAAGATGCGTATGTAGCACAGAGTTCAAGCTCTCACTCCTCTGATTGCTGCTCAATCCTAGGAAACAACGCCCCTCAAGATATGGAGCACACCACAACTTTTTCATCTGATACATCTGATGCAGCCAAGACTCCTCACTGGTTACTTTATTCCGTTGTAAGAATTGTATCCATTTTATCTCATGCTCTTCAATGGAAGAAGTATCATAAATGAAAGATCTGAATTCCTCCTTTACGTCGTCATCATGCAGATGGCGCACAATGTTCTGCTGAATGTGCCATATACATAGTCTATGGTTTGAGTCTGGCCAGACCACCCTTATTGCTCTCTGCATTGCAAGGTCCCCATCTGTGATCATAGGTATCGGATGCTTCTGTGTCATGCAATCAGAAAAGGTCCGCAACATCCACTCGTATGCCTGGCTTGTTTCATGAGAAATTATACCATAGCCAAAAATAACAGTGATGCGGTGGTGATTCAACCCGACAAACGGCACGAATGGCAGATTGTATTTGTTGGTTCTGTATGTGCTATCGAAAACAATGACGTCTCTGAAAGCCTCGTAGTCAAGTCACGACTGACTATCAGCCCAGAACAGTCCTTTCAGATGGCCATGCTCGTCTACCAAGTACTTGAAGAAAAAATCCACATCTCGCTCTCGCCTCGCCATCATGTGCATGATCACCGTATTAGCATCACCGGCACTGATTGTCTCCTACTTATTAGCATGGCAGAAATTATAAACGTCCCTCTTTATGCATCCAACCTTATCAAATCCACCGTATTAAAAGCACAAAATATCCATAATACGATATTTGCGGATCCCATATTTTTCCATGTCCGCTTTCTGCTCATCGCTAATTCGTCTGTGCGAACGCAGCAGACAAGAAAGATCCCGTGGGGCTAGAGGATGGCTGTGCTCATCGATGAAATCCTTGACAAACCACCGACCGGTTTCCTCCTGTCTCGTAATTACCAATTTAGCATTACACCCAACACGAGTTAAACTTCGTGGCCTCCTCTTTCTATCTTCCATCTTTCTTTTCATGTGCTTCTCTTCACGAAACCCTTGACGACTACACACAATTTTCCTTAAAATTATGTATTTGTTGGATCCATCCCACTCAACGTAGCTTTTCCTCACACTAAAACATTTTTCAAGAGCATATTTGTTGTAGAATTCATAGCCTTCAGCCTCACTATCAAACATCTTGCTAACAACATTTACATACTCGAACATACTCTCATCACTTGCATACGCCATGTCTTCCTGCATATGACATGTGAGGGAAACCAATCATCAACATCTTTCTGTTTATCAATGTTGCAGGTGTAAAATAGCTCATAGGCAAAGACAAGTGCATGGAAAAGACTTTGCTCGTTTGACATGTGAGGGAAACCAATCATCAACGTCCAACAAGTAGTATCTCATCTTCCTTTAAACTATATTTCATGCACTATGCAAACCTAAAGTGATGATGACTTTAATAAACTAAATTAAGTGAACTATGGAACCAGTATCTCATCTTCCTTTAGTATATCTCATCTCAAACGTCAAATAAGTCACTTTTTTCTGCGGTACCAAAGGAAGTAAGCAATGCCCTCAACATCTTACTTAAACAAACATGATGTGATTAGCTCAAGAGAAACTATGCCACGATGAAGCTTTCCATTCGTTATTCTAGTCCGTACCCGGATCTTGTGGGGGTTGAGGTTGTACTGCATGCACGGTGGAGGGGCGCAACGGCCAAGAGAACGAGCAGAACGCCAAGCCGAATTCATACCTTAAGGATGGTAGCGCGAAGAGATGGGATCGCCCGCCGCGGTCGCCGCCGATTTAGCCAGCGCAGATCTGGCCTTCTTCTTCTTCGGTGACGGCGTGGGGGGCTGGGGTTGGTTGGGTGGAGGACGAGGACGATGAATTTATTCCTCTCGCCGGGCAGGTCGAGGACGGAGAAGGTCAGGAGCGGCGAGCGGCGACGAATAGATCGGAGGAGGATTCTGAACTGGATCGAGTAGACATGGATCTAGTCCTCAGGTGATCGGTTCAAGAAAAGATATTTCCCCCTGGACCATTATGCCCTTATCGTAGTTAACATATTAAATTTAATCAATTAAAATTCCCCGCAAGATCTGACGGCTAATAAAAATCAGACATGATCAGACATGTAAGTACTGCTAAGTACTCCGAGTACTAACCCAATCACCATAAAACAGTCATAACATCCTCTAGAAAGTCTGAGCTAACTCCATCATATGCCTTCGCGAAGTCAATCCTCATGATGAAGATTTCTTGAAGGCATGTGTCGAGTGGAGCATTTCATGGAGAATACAGACCCCCTTCAGGATACTCCCACCATGAACAAACGCCAATTGATTCGGCTGAATCAATCTATTCCCATCGGGAATGGCTGGGTGGAATAACCCTTGATGGCTAGCATAAATGCTATGTTGATCAAGGCAATCAGACCAAATTGACAAATAAACTCTTCGTCAGGTACTTTAGGTAGCAGAATACGAACTATGGAATTCAGGTGTTCGATTTCAATCCTACCCTTGGCAAAGTCATCAAGAAACCCAAATATCTGGCCAGCCATAAGGTGCCAGAACTTCTTATATAACGATATCGAGAAACCGTCGCAACCGGGTGCCATATTGGATCCAATATCCCGCATGATGGCCTCTAATTCATTGAGGTAAAAGTTCTCATCATGGTTGTTTTCTGGTTTGCATTAACCCTTTCTCGGGTATCCCGAGCCGATAATGAGATGTCAAAGCCTCCTCGCTCCTTGAAAGTGAGGAGCGCAAGGTAGAAGCCTTAAATTTGTTGTTGCAGCGTCGCGTCTTTGGTGATCATATGGAGTTAGTGCGGAACACAAAAATGCAACACTTATGTGTTCTTCAATTGGCCAAAACTTGAAACTAGGACATATTAAGGTCTTCTTTTATCTTTCCAATTTAATGCCCCCTCTATAGTCAGTGAATTATATTTCATCTTCTAATCTCTTACTACTTAAAAAACAGAGTACTATTTCTTTTCCTGCCGACAGAACGGTTCGTCAACCGGTTCCCCCATTCATCGTTTTTTGTCAGCCGGTTTTTTGTCTCACCATGATCTTTGTCCGCACAGTTCCCTTATGCTAACCGATCACCTTAATTTACTTACCAAACTTCTTATCAAACTATAAGGAAAATCACATACAGGATTTGATAAATATTTATTTACACAATTGCATTAATATTGGCAGTCAAAGCACAAACATTTATTTACAAAATATTTATATCGCGTTGCAACGCACGGGCATTGTCCTAGTCATTTTTTGAGGAAATAACTGGTAACTGCTCAGTTAGCTGGCGAGTAGGGAATTAATAGGCTTCGGCATGGTAATCACTTAATCCAACTATTTATCAGTTTATCGGCTACTCAATGACCCTATGAGTAGGGATTGATCGACAAGTTAACTGATTAATCGGATGAACTCTTGAACATGGGTCCTAGTAAATTGAAAAGAACCGAGCCTACAGAAAAAGAGAGGCATACTCGACTTCCTACCAGCAGAACGCTTCGTCAACCGGTTCCCCCTCCTTCCACCACGTCCATTCATGATTATTTTTCATCCAACCGGTTCTTTAGTCCCACCACATGCTTTTTCACACCTTCCCCTAGTCAATCAACTTAATATACTTACTTTTTGCACCAAATCCATCTTAATTTATTTAACAAACATTTATTTACACAATCACGAGCAGGATTTGATAAACATGTACTCCTTCCGTTTTTTTAGTCTGCATATAAAGTTTGGTCAAATCAAACTTCGCAAAGTTTGACTAACTTTATATTAAAAAATATCAGCGTTCGCAATATGAAATCAATATTATCAGATGCATCATGAAATGTATTTTCATACTATATAGTTTTAGTATTGTAGATGTTCATATTTTTTGATATAGTTTTGGTCAAACTTTGTGTAGTTTGACTTTAACTAAATTTTATACGTGGAGTAAAAAGAAAGAAATGGAGTATTTATACAATCACATTAATATAATAGATAAATCACTAACTAACGTATAGAACATTTATATCCCGTTGCAATGCAAAAGCATTCCCACAGCACTATACGATTGCAAAGAGACAAAAGAGGATATTACAATTCCAAATACCTCGAAGGCCTGCGCTTTGGTCAGAACTTTTTGAAGAAGTCGTAGATGTGCTCGCTGACCTCCTCCGCCTTCTCCAGGTGGATGTAGTGCGCACCGCCGGCGATTACCGCCACCTCCTCAAGCCCCGGCACGTCGCCCTTGAGCCCGCCCTTGTGTATGTACTCCTGCACCCCCGTGTAGTTGTACGACATCGCCGATTCCCCCGCCATGAACTTGGTCGGCACCGTCACCTTGGCCGCAGTCCACGGCGCAGTCAGCTCCCAGTTCCTCCATCACATCCATAAATTACCAAGTTTATTCATCCAGAATGAAATCGAGTTAAGCCGTATGAAATGAACGAAAAGCACGAGGACTAATTTGCAGCAGCAAAGTTCTTACAGGTCGAGGCAGCGGTAGAAGTTCATGGCGCCGGCGAACCCCGTCTCGTCGAACTTGGCGGCGAGGTGGCCGACGTAGTCCTCTGACACCCACGGGGGCAAAGGAATGTCCTCGTCCGTCGGGCCCCACCACTCTTTGGACATGGAGATGGCGCCGGTGTCGCGGGTCGTCAGGAGCTTCTTGAAGATGAACTTGGTGTCCATCTGCGCGAACTCTGCCTCCATGACGCCGGGCTCCTGCAGCCGGAGGAGGTAGTACCCGTCGCCGTAGAGCCGACGGAACAGCTCGAGCGGCTTCACGGCCGGGTTGCGCGGCATGAAGGCGACGCTCATGTTGACCAGCGCGCGCACCCGCTCGGGGCGGAACGTGCAGAGGTGCCACGCCAGCAGGGCGCCCCAGCCTTGCCCCACCACGAACACCTGCGGCAGGGACAGGGCGTCGAGGAGTCCGACCAGGTCGCCCACGATGTGGAGAGCGGTGTAGGACGACGGGGAGGCCGGGGCGGCGGAGTCGCCATAGCCGCGGAGGTCGGGGGCCAGGCAGCGGTAGCCGCGCTCGGAGAGGGATCGCAGCTGGTGGTGCCACGAGCACCAAAGCTCCAGGAAGCCGTGCAGGAGGAGGACGGTGCCGGCCGCGCCGTCGCCGATCTCGGCGACGTGGATCTTGATGCCGTTCACTTCCAGCGTCCGGTGGGTGACGTCATCCAATGCCATTGCCGTTGCCATCTCGCTCTCTCTGTGAGCGTGACTGTGTGTTTCTCCTGTATATATATTTGTTGTCCATGACTCTTTCGACCTCGCTCATGGTCTTGTCGTTGTATGTAAATGCCAGCACGCAAGATGAAGATACTCTGTTGTTCCTGTTTTGTCGTTGTATGTAAATGCCAACAGCATGCATCGGCCACACCAAACGTCCAGCGACGTTTCCTGATGTGTTCGCGGATATGGAACGGACATGCAATCAGGTGCGTCAAACGCCCGCCTCATTTCAAACGGATCTTTCACAGAAACGAACAAAATTCATGCAAACTGGATGATATTAGTTAAATTTTGATATGTTTAAGAAAGGATGAAATTTAACAAAGTTCAACTAAACCGAACGATTCCGCAAAAAAGTTAAGAAAGATTGAAATTTAACAAAGTTCAACCGTTCGGCGTTATCTTGGTATACATGGACTAGCCGGCGACGTACTACACCAAGTGGCGCGCATCGCTGATGGCGTCAACACGCCCTCCCAGAACCGTCCCCAATAGCTCCGGCTGCCAATAAGCATGATCCTGGACGCGAACACGTGCAACGTGTGCCAGGTCTTCCGCCCCTCAACGCTGGACGTACAGGAGCATCCATGCCCTAGCGGCGGCGTAGCACAGAGCTCATTAGAATGCTCCTCTACGCCGCACACTGGGATGCCCATGGCAGTCAACCTCACTGCGTAAGTGGGATGACGTGCTCCAGGAACTTGAGGGAAGCGGGCAGCGCCGCATGGTCAAGAGCACCATGAGATCGCCGATAGACGATGTAGTCGCCGCTCCACCCGGCACCGTCGTGTGCCGCCATTGTTTATCATTGCCAAGGGTTAGGTTCCCGACGTAGATCTCATGGTGGAAGATGCTCTTTTTCATGAAGTTGCGTGTCACGCATGGCAGTTGTACACACATAGCATCGTCGATCAATTTTTCTAAAACTTGTTTGCAGAAAAAACGTCCTCGTATCCCGTTTTTCTATAAACGCAGACTTTGGATGTTACGAGAACCAAATTTTGCTTATCCATAGGTTAGTTAGATTAGCCAAACAAAGTTTTAGGTTGCTAGAACCCGAAACACGTTTGTAGCTAACTCGTGTCCTAAAATGCATGTATAAAGAGAGCTTTTTTAGGAGACTATTCAAGATGCTCTTAGATCCCTATCCGTCGAGCTAGCACCCCCCCCCCCCCCCCACCCCACCCCAAAGGCAAAAAAAAACCCGACGATCGCTTAGATCTGGCCATGACTAGATTCCAAGGTAAGTCGCCGCCACCCTCACCACCGGAGAAGACTATTGTGTGGCCCACGGGAGCAAATGTGCGGCGCTAGCCAGAACCACAATTCCAACTAGCCATGTAACGCTTGGAGACACCATGCTTGACTTGCCAACTAATTGTGCACAAGAGCTCTATAGATTAGCTCCCTCGAAGGCTCGACTTCCTCGTCATCGGAGTCGCTCACCCTGCTCAGCGCCCAAAACCGCTTGCGCCCGCAGCACGGATGAGGAGGGGAGGAAGGGAGGGAGCCGCAGTTGAGGTTAGAGGGAACGGAGCGGAGGTGCATCCTGAGAGGACAGGGGGAGAGGAGTTGAGAAAGAGAAGGTCATCGGGTCCATCATGGACATTAGTTAGATAACTTAATTATTAGGTCCCTTACAAAGTGTTTAATTGATACCATTGAAGAAGTTGTGCCCTTTCCCAAGTTTTCCAGATGGGAGGGTGGTGTGTGTTTGTCTACCAAAACAACCATTTGGTTTGTACTACTTCGTTGCTAATTAGTAGTACGACACTGTGGACTAATGACGGTGGTGGTACTCTGACTTGATTTGCATACAAATATTCTTTGGAGACAGCTACTCCTATATACTAGTGCTAGATGACAGGTACCTAGCGCAAAGCATATGTGAGCTGCAAATACCGGTATCTAATCAAACTCAGTGACAAAGGGGGAGTTTGGAACACTAGGTGTTTGCTTCCTCGAGATGCTCATGGAAATGCCCTTTGTCGCATCCAGTATTGCACTATTGCTTTGTTTATTTGCGGGAATCACTGGCATAACAATATCTACTCTTACTTATATGTGCAGAACATTGTCAAACTGCTACAGAGGAAAAACAAGCCGGCCCTGCTGATCAAATTGGATATTGCCAAGACATTCGATAATGTTTCACGGGAGTATTTGCTCGAGCTCATGCAATGGATGGGGTTCCCGACGCGCGATGGAGAGACTCGATTGCACTGCTACTGTCTTCATCGACGTCGTCCTGCCTGTTTAGTGGCATCGAGGGTGCGATCATTCATCATAGGAGAGGCTTGCGGCGAGGCGATCCGCTTTATAAGCTCTTGTTCATCCTCGCAATTGATCTGTTGCACTGGTTGCTCGACACGGCCACGCGCTCAGGAGAGCTGCACCCCTTTCCGGCAGGCGCCGCTCGGCTATGCGTCAGCTTATATGACGCGGTTGTTTTCATCAATCCAGTTCGGGAGGAGGTGGTCAGGCTTGTTGAGCTGCTGCAAGGTTTAGGACTTGGTGGTGCCTCGGGGCTCCATCTGAACCAAGTCAATTCGTCGGTCACGCCGATCCGTTGTGTGGAGGTGGATCTCATGCACATCCTGCAAGGCTTCGGCGGGCAGGTCGTCAGATACCCTATTACATACCTAGGGATGCCGGTCACGCTCGGGAGGATCAGTTTGTTGCACCTCCAATACATTTAGACAGGAATCAGGGCTTGGTTAGCCACCTCATGCCGTTCTCGGGCCGTGAGTGCTCGTCGGGTGCGTGCTCTCGACGCTCCCCGCGTTCACGATCACGGTGTTGCGCGCACCCACAAAATTCTTCAAAGATGTGGACAAGGCATGGCAAAAGTTTTTATGGACGCACACTACTAAGAAAAAGCATATAGGTAGATCAATAGTAGATGCGAGGGTTTGGTTTGGTAGCCGGCGCTACGGTTACTTAGCAGTAGCACAGCCTAGAAGTACGTGCTGCAGGTAGGGTTTAGCAGTAGCGCGGTGTCTGTCAACCAACAATACTGCCAAATGGTCCCCAGTACACCCCTTGGCTAGCAATAGTAACAACATTGGATAACAAACCCGCGCTACAACTAACAAAGTAGTAGCAGCACACGCGGGCTAGTAAACATGTGCTGCTACTGTATATATGAGGGTCCAGTTACTTTTTACTAATTTTCTACATTCGTGATTATTTTTTGAATTTTATACTGTTTTCAAATCCACCAACATTTTTTGAATTCACGGATATTTTTTTACCAAATTCACTAACATTTTTTGTATTCTTGAATATATTTTAAAAATCGTGAACATTTTCTCAAAGTCATGAACTTTTTTTTTGAATTTGTGAACAGTTTTTTATTCCTTATCATTTTTAAAATTCTCAAACATTTTTCAAAATTACAAAACTTCCATCTAGTCTGTTAACTTTATTAAAATTCATGAATAATTTTCAAATTTGTAACTTCGTTTTGAATTCACATTAAAGAATTCAATTTGTAAACATTGTTAAACTATTTTCAAAAAACACTGAATGTTATTTTAATCTGCAAACATATTTTAATTCAGTCCCTCTTAAAATCATATGCAGTGGGTAAACAACAAAAAGAAAGGGAAAAACCACACACCATAGGTATGCTCTAATGGGCCGACCCCAGGTAGGCTACCGCTTTGGGCGATCCCTATTTGGCGTAATTTTTCCTACTAGCAAAAGAGTCCGTGCGTTGCAACGAAAGAAAAAATATATATCATGCGCCTCTAACACAGTAACCATGGCTCAAGATCCAAATAGATCCACCTCCTTTATTTCAATATGGCATCTTATCAAAGTTGTCATTTATCCTTCTTCCCATCCTCGCCGACAGACATGCATGGTTATAGATCGTTTTTCCGTCTCCAATTTGTTTTTACGGAGATGTTCATTTTCAATCTGGCTCGACATCGGTATGAAAGAAAGATGGGTCGTGCAGTACTGATTAAGGTTGTATCCTAAACAACATTTAAAAAATTATCAACAGGTGAAACAACATCATATTTTCCTAATCATTTTTCATATATAATATGTTAGGGTTCAAAAGATATGAATATTTTTTTAAACATTTGAATCTGTCCCTAAACAAAATTTTAAAATGGTTAACAGGTAAAAAGAACATTATATTCAGATTCTGCATATTTTTCTAATCAATTTTCATGTACAATATATTAAAAATTAAAATTACGGTTTAAAAGATATGAATATTAAACAAAACATTTGAGTATGTAAAGAAAATGTTATTTTCTAGATGGACGGCGGGTTTATTAACCAAAACCTCAGGGAGTTTTATGCATAAAATGGAACATTTTTTATTCTCACTTAAAATAGGACCGCGGGTTGATTAATCGAAACTGAAACCTAGGGATTTTGCAAAACACGAACAATTTTTATTTTCTTACTTAAGACGAGGCTACGGGTTGATTTCAGGAAAGTGGGGGGTTTCTACAAAATTCCAGAGGGACAGCAAGAAGCACTGCTCCCTTTATTATTAGCTAGAGCTTTGCCCCTTGATGCGGCAAATTGTCGAAACAACGCACACGCAATGCTCAAGAAGTGGGTCGGCCCAGTACTCAAGGCTTTCTGTTTCCAGTTTTGGGAACCTTCTTGACGTTCCAGGCTGGTTTTTACCTTCTAGAAGGTTCCTGAACCATTTTTCATTTTTTTTCTGTTTCTTTTTTCTCTTTCTCCTCCTTTTCTCTTATTCTTTTTTCTTTCCTTTTCCTTTTTCCTGTTTCTTTTTTCTTTTCCTTTTCTTTCCTTTTTAGTTTGTTTCATTTTTCTTTTTATATTTAAATGTATTTTAGTTTTTTAAGAAATGTTGAGAAATTTCAAAATGTTAATAGTTTTCAAAGATTGTTCACTTTTCCATAAAATATTCCAGTTCCCAAATTTTGTTCCAAATTCCAAAGAAGTTTAAAATTTAAAATTTTGTTTGCTTCTTTTCAAAAACAAACAAAATGTTTTGAAATTAAAATTTCCCAAAAAGATGTCGGCACTTCTTTTTTTCACAAATTTGAAGAATTGTTGAGGAATTTCAACATGTTATCATCTTCAAAATTTGTTCACATATTCAAAAAATGTTCATGTTATTAAATTTTATTCAAAAATTGAAAAAAACTTGTTTTAAAAATTTATTCACAAATTCAAAGAAAATTCAGCGAATTTCATACAATGTTTGTGTTTTATATTTTTTGTTCATAACTTCGAAAAGGGTTCTTTTTTTCAAAAAAAATGTTCATCTTTTCGAAATTTGTTTGCAAATCCAAAACATGTTCGTGGATTTTATAAAATATTTGTGTTTCGAACAAATTTTTCATAATTTTGAAAAATGTTCACAGTTTTCAATTTTGTTCCTTGCTTCAAAATTGTTTGCATTTTCAACATATTGTTTTTACTTTCAAAAAAATGTCCTCATTTTCAATTTCGTTTCCTTTTTGCATAATGTTTGAGATTCCCGCATTTTCACAAAATGTACGAAGTTTTATAATTTTCAAGAAATTTTGAAAAAAGTTTGTGCTTCAATTTTTATCATTTTTCTAAAAGGAAATCATGCTCGAAATTTTAAAAAAATCTTACGCGGCTTATAGTTTCTATAAACTGTGCGGTTGTATTAGATGAGAAATCGCAGTAATGACAGTGTCTAGTGATGTGGTTCATTGGCTGGAGGTTTTGTGTTCGTTCCCTCTTACCCTCACTCACTTCAATTATTTGCAAACTAATGTTTTAAGTTTTGTTGTTGTCGTCGTTTCTTTCAATATCACTTTGCATGTCATGCACTAGTACCAGCCAGTCGACATGGCTAGCAGAGCGAGCGAATCTTCCGCTGGTCATGGGTTTGATTTACCCAGAGTTTTTTTTATTGATTTTTAACCGCGCGCTACTACAAATGGGCCGGCCCAGGTCAGCTCTCGCCTGTGCGAATGCTGCACTTGTTGCCGCAATAAGCAGCGTATAGGAGGTCCCATTTGGCACCTTAGGCGACCGTTTTAGTTGTTTTTATAAACAGGCATATACACCCTTTTTGCTCCGGGCCGGCCATTTGCCGGTTTTCTTGTGTAAACATTCAAAAAAGGATGCAGCGCTGGATTCGAACTCGTGAAGGAAATGATAGTAACCACCAGGCCATCAAAGGACTAGTGCTTTCTAAGCTTTTCTTAGTTTATTTCTTTTCTCACGGGAATCCCCGGTTTGGTTTTTTATCGATTCGCTCGTCATTTCTGGGGCGGTTTTATTTGAGTTTTTTTCTTTTTTTCTTTTTTTTCCTTCATTATTTCGTGTTTTGAAAAAACAATGATCTTTCTTCAAATTCTGTTGTTTTTAAAAAAAATGATGAACTCTTCTAAATTTCATGAACCTTTTTCTATTCAATGAAATGTTTTTCAAATTCAATGAAATTTTTTAAAACTTGATGAACTTTATTCAAATTTGATGAACAAAATTTTTAATTTATGTGAACTTTTTTGAAAATTTCATGTACATTTATGACTTCATGGATTTTTGCGATTTTTTCTTTTTTTTCACTTTTTCCTAATGTCAACAGGTTGACCGATCAAACGCGGCCTGTCAGCAGCGAAAGCAGGGAACGCCGAAGGGCCGTGACCAGCCAGCAAGCAAGCATTTTGGGCCGTCCTCAGAGTGTGCATACCGTGGGCGTCGGAACCCATAGTTGGCGCCAAAGGCGCTGACTAGGGGAAAATCCTATTCGCCCGTCGCTGCGGCGAACTGTCGAGCGATCGCACAGGGGCACCGCAGCGAGCGAAAGAAATGGGCCGGCCCACACATAATGCGTCCAAACCGGTTTTGTTCCTGTATGGTTTTTTTCTGGTTCTTTATCGGTTTTCTATTATTTTTTATTTCTCTTTTCTTTTCATTTCTGTTTCTTTTTCATTTTTTCGTTTTTTGTTTTTTGTTTCACTTTCTTTTTCAAATTTATTTTTCTTTTTCAGAATATGTTCGCATTTTTACAAAATGTTTATGATTTACTTTTCTATTTCTTTTTCTTTTCTTCTCTTCCTTAAAAAATCAAAAAATTAAATTTTGTTCGTGTTTCCAAAAAATGTTCAGTTTTTGAAAAAAATGTTCTCAAAATTCAAAACTTGTTCTTGTTACACAAAAAAGTACAAAACTTCTGAAATTCAGAAATGTACTGGATTTCAATTTTTTGTTCACATATTCAAAAAATGTTTGCGCTTCCAAATTTGTTTGGGATTTTTCAAAATTTCTCTCCGTTTCAAAATATGTTCTCAAGATTCAAAAAAATGTTCGTGCTTTAAAAAATTGTTCGCACTTCCAAATATGTTTGGAATTTTTCAAAATTTCTCTCCATTTCAAAATATGTTCTCAAGATTCAAAAAATTCTTGTGCTTTAAAAAATTGTTCATGCTTCCAAATTTGTTCAGGATTTTTTAAAATTGTTCACCATTTCAAAATTTGTTTTGAAGATTCAAAACCTGTTTGGGAATTGAAAAAAATGTTCCATCTTTCCAAATTTGTTCACAAATTCAATAATAGTTCATGTTTTTCAATTTTTTTCAAAATTAAAAAAATGTTCTGGAAGTTTAAAATGTAAACATTTTTATTTTTTGTTCATCAATTCAAGAAATGTTCCCCTTTTTCAAATTTGTTCACATCATCAAAATGTTCCTGTTTTACAAAATTTGTACGAAAATTCAGGAAATGTTTTTATTTTGAAGAAAATATTCATAATTTTGAAAAATTCAATTGTTCAACCCAATAAATGGACTGTAGTCTTTAACTGTTGTGCTGCTAATTGAACATGAGAACGTCTACATTGCAGTGGTTTGCATGGCAGGCCAATGTCACCAATCTAGCTGTCATTGAGTGGAGCATTGACGACTAACTTCGATCTTCTTGTCCGATCCGGAATCAGACCATGGACTGTGGGTGCAATCTCCATAATTCTCCATTCGTTGATCCATCTAGAATCCCAGAATAGGGTAGATTTGCCATTGCCAATTGTAGTGTGTGCCGCCGCATGAACCAACTCCAGTGCTTCCGCCACGACAGGAATGTTAAACTCATCCTATGGCCGGGATCTGTCCGCCGGCTGCAGCCAAGCCCATCTGGCTCGCAGGGCCTTGTTAAGCCAATGCATATTCGGGATCCCCAAACCGCCCGCCCATTTGGGCGTGCAAATTGCGTCCCAAGCGACGGCGCAATTGCCCCCTCTCGCATCTTTTTTACCGCACCACAGAAAACCTCGGCAAATCTTGTTAAGGGCCACAAGAGTCTTTGCAGGAAGATCAAGCGCTAACATGCAATGGAATGGGATCACACAGAGCACTGACTGGATTAGAAGTAGCCACCCGCTTTTCAGCATTGTCGCCGCCTTCTAGAGAGGCAAGTTGTCGCCCACTCGATCCACCGGCGGCTGGAGCTGCACCGCATTTTTCTTTTGAAGTGTCAACGGCAGACCCAAATATTTGCACGGAAAAGGAGCAGTAGGGCATCCCAACATAGTGGATAGTAGCTCGATCTTGTCCTGGGAACATCTAATGGGGAGCACCGTACTCTTGGCCATATTGACAGACAAACCGGAAGCTTGGCCAAACAGGTGCAAGATCACCCTGGAGGTGGCTGCCTCAAGTTCAGTTGGCTTCATGAAGACCACGACGTCATCCGCAAACATGGAGACACACTGCTGCATGCCAGAACGAGCCAATGGTGCTAGAAGGCCATGCTCAGAAGCATGTTGGAAGAGTGCATAGAGGGGTTCCATACAGAGAATGAATAGCATCGGCGACAGCGGGTCCCCTTGTCTGAAACCTTGACACGCCAAGATTGGCTTGCCGGGACGGCCATTAATCATGATCCGCGTGGAGGAGGTGGCTAGGAGTCCACAGATCCAGGTTAGCCACTTGTGTCCAAAGCCTAGTCTACGCTAGACTTCGATCAAGAACGGCCACTGTATGGAGTCAAATGCTTTGGTGATGTCGAGTTTGAGCAGGGCCGCTGGGTTCCTCAAAGCATGCATGCGTCGTGCCGTGCATTGCACGAGCATGAAGTTATCGTGGAGAGAACGCCCTTTGGTAAACGCGCTTTGGTGGCATCCCACGAGCTTCGGAAGCTCCATAGCAAGTCTTGTGGCAAGGATCTTGCCAAAAAAATTGATCGGGCTATTAACCAAGCTGATCGGGCCCAGAATTGAAATATTTGTGTGGAGAAACATTTCATAACAAAGGGGGAATCAAACAAAATATCCCCCTCCTCTGCATTCTTTGGGAAAAGAATGATACTTGAGCAACATATAAACAGAGGCATAGGCCAGCAAATCTGTACAAGCTGATTCAGCATCAACTAGGGAAAACAGGGCCGGGGCATACAATTCTCTCCTACAGAACCCCACACCCACCCTTTCTAGCCAAGCTAAAACTGAGAACTGATCACTTGAGGTTTGATCAGGCAAGCAACGGCGCAGACGTATCCTTGCATCTCCATTTCCGGCTGTAGTAAGCGTAGAGCGCCAACTGCGTTGCTCCCAGGACAACTCCAAGTCCGTTGGGCAGCTGAAAATTCAGACGGCAAGAAGTGTAATCGTCAGCACAATACATCGATTCAAGTAAAAAAATGCAATTTGAAATCGGATCGGGTGCTTACGTAGATGAAGAGATCACGCAGCAGCACTCCATAGACCGCGAAAGAGGCGCTCATGAGCAATGTAGAGAGCGAGAGGTAGAAGGGCATGAACTCCACGCACTCCGTCCTGATCACCACGCCCTGAAGAAGCAGCGATGAAGACATGCGTGAGAACAGTTCCATGTCACGCTGTTGCGCGCCGATCGCGTACGTAGTCCAAAAGGGATGATCTAGGTAGGAGAAATTTTCATGAGGAGCTGCGTACCATGACGGCTAGTGGGGAAGCAAACATGGAGATGAGCGACGCCATGCTCACGGCGCCGACGAACTGCTGCCGAGTCGGCTGGTCAAAGAAAGCGATGCTCGCGTGCGCGACGAGGGCGAACGCGCAGACCAGGAGAGCCAGGAGCCCTACCATCCTCAGCTGTGGAGCAGATGGATAGCAGATTTCAGTACAGGAAGAAGTATTGCAGTTGTTGTTCCCTGTTTGACTGGTTTTCTGAGATGATGAAAGTGCAACGGGGTTCAGGACGGGAAGGAAATTACCCTGGTCTTTCTGCTGTCGGCGTAGATGAAGAAGAGAGAAATGTAGGCGAGCTGGAACGCGGCGCCGGTGCCGTTGACGGTGGCGACGAGCAGCCGGCCGTCGGAGACCCAGGGGAGGCCATACCAGAGGCAGATGAAGCAGTTGAGCAGGGAGAGCAGGTAGGGGAGCCCGTCGAACTGCTCCGTGGACTTGGCCTTGAGGATCCTCTTGAAGGTCGGCCTGAAAAAGGCGACAACACGAAACACAAACGCGTCGTCAGAAACCCCTCTCCACGACGATCAAGCCAACAAAACCAGCGCCATCCATGTATATAGCATGCTTACACTGGGGAGAGGAAGAGAGCGAAGGCGAAGAGGTTGCCGGCGAACCCGGCGGCGAAGCAGGAGATCTCGTACAGGGAGAGGGAGTCCATGGATGAAAGATTGAAGAAGCCTCCTTGTACCTTAGCTTTTCCACGTCTGCCTCCACAGCACTGTAACGCCGTGGCTTTTGTAGCGGGCTGCACGGCACGAGCCAAAACCCCACAGCCACAAGTTGGGTTGTATGGTTGAATCATCGGCAACCTAGCCCTGGGAACGCGCCTCTTCATTTATTTTCTTCGCGCCTATGGAACGGGAGACGACTGCGAGCACGCGTCTCCACTCATATCAGTTAACCAGCAACTTGTCTCGCCTCTGCTGACACCGGGGCTCCCTCTCACTGTCGTGTATCGCATGGACGTGGTCCGCAGTGGCATGAATGTGTTTTTTTGTCAACTAGCTCATTACTGACGCACTGGCAAGATCATTACTGGAGTAGCTTTTACGAAAAAAAAATGAAATTTACTACTCCCTCCGTTTGTTTTTGTAAGACGTTTCAGACAGCTTGCTTTGTACTGTTTTGGACAGTGTCTGAATGTCTAAAACGTCTTATAAAAGTGAACAGAGGTAGTAGTAGTACCAGCTATCTACAGGCTATCGTTTTCTGCGGTAGGATCTGAAGAATCTTTCCTGGCGTCCAGGTAGTTTTTTTCATTTTTTGAGGTAATGGCGTCCAAGTGGTTGATAGGTCGGATCGCCGATCATCGCCGTGAACACAAATCGGCCAAGTCACTCTTTGAACTTGTGGCCGAAAAGTTTGGATGGCCACCGCTTGCTTGGCCGTCATTTGACCCAGCGGTCTCCGGCCCTAGCAACCAGAAGATTGGACGGCCGACAGCACCTCTGAGAAGCGGAGCGGATGACAAAAGGTGCGTTTGAGGCTGACACGCCTCGCCATGTCGATGCTTAGAATGACCAAACGAAATTCAGCACGGAGAAATGCAGCGGTTTGGGAATTCCATGCTCAAAACTTGTGAAGATGAGTCATCAGTTGAGCCAAATATAAGTGGCTAAGACACGCCATCTTTCAGACACAGCTTCTCAAAATCGGGGTAAACCTTGCCACACTTGATATTTTTCTTCTTTTTTGGTCTTCCCGATAATCTTCAATTCAAAGATCTAAGAAAGTTGACCTCAACAAAATCGTGACGCTAGTTTGCCAGAATAAGCGATATCACATTCCAGGTGAGCCTTTTTCCTTGAAATTGTGAGTAAAGACCATGGAAAAGCAAGTAATGGAGCTCAACTATTTGAACAAAAAGAAAAAGCAAGCAAGGTATATAAGTCGACAAGGCAGAGCCAGCATCTTTACACACTTCGTAACAATATTTGGCCAAATATATGTACGTCTGTCAGACAACAAGTTCACGAGAAATTAAGGTCCCAGCATGTGCAATCATCTGATGGAAGAGCAACACAAAAGAGTGTAACCCATATCAAGATCTTTATTTTTGCTTTTGTATTCAACATTCTGATATGCTGTGAGGAACTACTTAAGACCACGATAAACAGCATCTCAAATTGTAACAGGGCCATTAAAAGGGACGTAACAGACGATACCTCCCGACAAATAAGTATAGAACATAAAGACCAAAATTTTCACTGTTGACCAACTTTTTAACTCATATGCTACAAGGACAGCAGAACCTAAAACATGCTAGACAAGGGGTAATACTCAGAATACCGCACCCAGGATTTTAACCACAACCAATACAATGTAACTTTGCACAGCAAGAAACGGAAAACACGGGTGGAGAGAAACATCAGCTCGATGTCATTCGAAATCCTTCAACTCCATCATCTGTATGAGCACTCAACGAGCCTAGTTACAGATACCCATCAGCTTTGCACAACTTTGCATCTTCTGCCGTCTTGCTTTCCACGTTCCTTCCAATTCATGTACCTGAGCATAACAAGGGCATTTCTTGAGGCTGCTAACGAAATATAACTTAGCATGAATGAAGAACAAGCACAAGACACCGAAGGATCACTATAATCTTTTACCAAGGTACTGTTATCTAAGTCATGACAGATTTTTGAGTTCATTATCCACATTTTCGTGCATGTCAAACAACAGTAAATATAGAGAATGCATCATGGATAGATTGCAGATGAATTCTCAAGATAAAATAAGCCAAGGATCCCAGTTAACTGAGTGGTATGTTACTACTTATCAGCTCCGGAGCTATCTGTTCTTAAAATGAATAAGAGTACAGAAAATATCGCAGAAAAGGTGCATCCCAGATTTCCACATGTAGCAGGGAGCAGGTTCTTCACAATAGTACAAAGAAGGTCCCCTAGTACTTCTCATATAAGCTCACAGGAAAACACACACAAAACAAAACACATGAAATTTGGGAAATTCTTTTGATGTAAACAACGTGACTATTCCCCACTATATAAAAACTTAGGGTACAATTTTGTGTACATGGATATTGCAATTTGCAATGAAGTTAAATGAGTAGTGTGTTCTCGGTTCATACGTAATAGTGTCCAAATGCTACAGCTATATAGCACATGTCAAGCTCATCAAACTTCTAAGATATTCTCTGCCAAATAAATGACTACTAGGACATAAGGAACAGCATATGATTTGACATGGGCCCCGGCCTCTTATAAATGCAGCACAATCAAATTTATTCAGGTACCATATCACGACACTCCCAACACATGGCTCGTTGATATCTTTACAAGTAACTCAGTGCTAAGCATTTGATTTAAGAAATCAGTTCTTTGTATAAAGCTCATTACATGTATGAGACTGAGATCTAGCATGGTATGATGCCTCCATACATATTGGAAAGCTTAATATGCCCAAAATGGTGCTTCTATTGTACAGATAAATCTTGGTAGCAAAAGGGCAGCACTAAGTTTGAAGAAATACTTACATGATACAGAGCAAATGTACTAATAAACCCAGCAGTCATAGACAAATTGAAAGATTAAGGACCACATAATAAAATGATCTCAGACAACTTGTTCAAGGTTTTCTTCCTGACATAATTTTCTCATAACCCCTTAAAATATGTTCCCAGCTGCAGACATGTATTATTACCATGCTCTCGATGATGGTGTCAGCCATTGTGAATACTTTTAAGACGGGAAGATAAAATCATAAGTGCTGCTACATTTAATCCTAGAAAAACAATTCCGGGCATGCTTGTATTAAATATGACAAATGTCAATACCGGGAGCATATCAATTTATCAAGAAGGGTAGTGGAAAGTGAGCAGAACACACTAGAAGGTCAAAGCCTTTGATTTGAAGTTAATATTTACTGAACGGGCTGTTCTCCGGCCATTTACCTAACAAATGATTCAAGTTCCCCAGTTGCACCCAATTGCTCTTGTACAGATTTGAGATGTTAAGTTATGCATAGGGAATACAAATCTGCATCTCATGTTCAAAGGTGCAGCACACAAGATTTTGTTCACTCACAATCACACAATTTGTACAGAATTCATACAGACAATTGATTGAATGGCACTCTCATTGAACGAGGCATAATCAAACACACTCCTAAGCACAGAACCAACTCACCTCCATCTATCTCTCTGAACCACCAAAGACTTCCAAAATCCCACAGCAATTCCACCATTTTGCCCGATGCCCCGAAGCAGCCACCGCCACCGCCGGTCCGCGTACCACCTGCACCAAAAGTAACCCACCTAATGAGAAATCACAGCTTCAAAATATGGGGAATGGATGGTAAACAGGCAGAAACGTTATGTACCTCTGTAGTATGCGCAGCAGCTGGCTCACGAGACCGTGACACCTCACCCTTTGCCTCCGGTTCCTGCACCACAGCAGCCGTGTCCGCATCCCTGACCACCACCTCCTCAGCCTTCGTCTCCGGTTGATGCGCAGGATGCACCTTCGCTGTGTCCCGGATCACCGCCTCCTCGCTCTTCACCTCTGGTTCCAGCACCTCAGGTGCTTCGGACACCACGATATCCTGCACCTCCGGTTCCTGCACCACGGCATGCGCCTCCGCCCTCGCATCCACCTTACCCTCTTGCTCCCGGTCAGCAGCTTCAGGCGGTAAAGCGTCAACCATGACCTCCTCCCCGGCCTCCCCCGTGGCGCCCTCATCAGCGACCTCGACGGCGCGCTCCACCGGCACCTCCGACGTGGCGCCCTTCTTCTCCTCCTCCTCGGCCGCCTCCGCCCTCGGCGTCACCATCTCCTCGGAGCTCTCCATCGAATCCTCGCTCGCATCCACTGCGCCCACCACCGAACACAAGCACACGGCATCAGAAACACACACGCATCCATCATCTTATAGGGCACGAAAGGAAGCGAGGCGGAAAAGGCACACAGCTCGTAAAGCGGGCGGTGGGAACGTGGGCCGGCCGGCGCCAGCGGAGGGCGTACGAATGCCACCCTCGCCGCAAGCGCAAAAGGCGATTCCCGCCGCCCCGCTGGTGCCGAAAGCGGCGTGGCGCAGATCTGCCGCCGGCTTAAAGAGGGGGGGAGGGGGAGGAGGGGTAGATGCCATGCGTACCGGGAGGAATGTTAAGTTTGATTGGTAGGTGGTTTCCATCGCTGGCGGCGTCGCCGTGGCTCGAGTTATTGCTTCCGTTGTCGTTGGTGGTGGTGGTGGCGCCGCCGTTGGACCCGGCAGGCTGGCCCCCCTGCTGCTTCTTCTTGAGCTTCGCACGCTTTTTGGCGCCCTTCGGCATCGCGGAATTCGAGGGTGCGGCGCCGGCGATGGAACGGGAGGAGAGGAGAGAGGGGAGGAGGAAGAGGAAGGGGAAGGAGATTTGTTTTGTTGTGGAGGGAGGGAGGGGATCAGTTTTTGTTAGGTTTACGCAGATGGAACAAATTTGAACGGGATTATATCTATTTTATCTGTGCGGAAAATGTATCGTTTGTTTCTCAAGTTGCATATTTTTTATCTGAACAAACTGTCTAGTTGCTCAGCGGGTTATATTGTCATGTTAGAAAGAGCATTTCCTCAGTTAAACGCATTTTTTTAGTTATATTGTAATGGTCCATTCAAAAAAGAATATTACCTCCGTCCCATGGTATAAGATGTTTCTGTAGGCTAGTTTATATGGCTATCGTATTTTATTTTTTGAAGATGATTTGTTTTATCTGCGATGATTCATAGAAAAATGATATGTATTTTTACAGTAGTGTTAGCAAACATTGTATGTGTCAAACAAGTTAGAAAGTATGAATTTTTACAGTGGTGTTAGCAAACATTTATGTGTCAAACAAGTTAGAAAGTATGAATTTTTACAGTGGTGTTAGCAAACATTGTATGATTAAAAACCTTAAAGAGATAGTAGCATGTAGTATTGGTGGTAGTCCCGAGTTTTATGTCAAATGTATAGAGTTCTAATTTTGTGAATCTTGCCGTGCAATGCCCTTGGGTTCATAAATAAGCGACTTTTAAGCATGGCCAGAATCTCAAATGTATAACTTATTTTCGTATGGATGAGTTGAAAACATAATGTAAACCTTACATGAATAAACATGTTTATATGCCAAACTATAACATTTTCACGGCGCAGCTCAAATATTATCGTGTTCATTTACGGAGATAAGCGTGGCAACTCGGTGTTTTCCGAGCAAATTCGGCCACGGAGCGTTTCGTTTCGTTTCAAGAGGAGGAGGGCGCTCCATTGGACCTCTATTTAGGAGCGTTGTCTATCGTCCATCTACCACAACTTGCTCAGCTCAGCCGGCTGCATGCGAATTCCCTTCCCTGATCTAAAAACGGCTGCTTTCACCTATGGCAATTCAACTCAGGGCTGGTACGTTAGAAACTGACAATTCAACTCCAGCCTGGTATTAGAGCCATTTGTTTGTTTGTTTTTTTTTGAAACGGAGGCAAAAGATTTGCCTCATTTATTAAATAAGAGAGAAGTGTTTTAGGGTGTTAAAAATGACCCGTATGCCCGGCATGGCAACTACTCGTGCACAAGAATACACCCCAGTTTTTTAGCTCCCGCGATAATCCAAAGCTTGACATCGTTGATAATAGCACGAAGAAGGACCGGAGGCGGTGCGCTCTTGTGTCGGAAGACCCGAGCATTACGCTCGCTCCAGATCGTTCAAGAGACTAGCATTGTAAGTGAGGCCAGGGCTCGTCGGTTTGGGTTTTGCAAGCAGGTTCGCTTTTCCCACCATTCCAAAACAGATCCATCCAAATGCCAAGAGGAGGTGTCCATGTGTGCTAGACCAAATTCAAGGATGACCGAGTTCCATAGCCTTATGGTGTAGCGGCATTTGTAGAAGAGGTGTGCACCCGTCTCGCCAACACGATTGCAAAGCGGGCAAAGACCACAGTTTTGCCAACCGCGCCGCTCCAATCCGTCGGCTGTCCAAATCCGGTCTTGGATAGCCAACCAAGCAAAAAATTTGATCTTAGGAGGGGCCCAAGCCTTCCAGATCATAAAGTCCATGGGCGAAAGTGTCAGTCCAAGAAACTGAGCCTTGTAGGCGGTGGCCGCGGAGTAGGACCCGTCGTTGGCGTGTTTCCAAATAATGTCATCGTCAGTTTGTTGATCCAAGTGTAGGTCATGCACAAGCATCCATAACGTGAAGAATTGGAGGATGTGGGCATCGGAGACAATGGTGTTGCGACCGATCTTAAGAATCCAAGCATCTCCATGGAGGGCCTCCCGCACAAGAAGCCATGAGGAATCCCAAAAAGATGTTTTGGCACCGTTGCCCAAAATGATGATCGTTGAGGCATAGAAGAAGTCCATGTCCTCCTCCGTGCAAGGGTTCCCAAGCCCCACCCAAGTAGAGCCATTTGTCACCACCCACTCTCTCACTCTCTTTTTGACACCGTTGTCACACCCTTGTCTTTCAAAGACAGGGCAACAGGGTTCTTGCGCGCAGACAATCACGTCGACACCTTTTTCCGGTGACAGCTGCAGGCTTGTTTCAAACAGAGCCACACGATCCGGAGCGCTCCTCGACACCAAACTGAGCTCGTGCCAGCGGCGGCTCCCTTTGCGGACGTTGGTTTCGACGTGGCCCACACCGTTTGAGCGCGAGGGGCGCCGGACTGACGTGCCACCCATGGGCAAACCGGGTCCAGACACTCAGCCATCAGCCATCAGTGGCACGAGGGCGTCGTCTTGGCAGGATCGGCCGTCTAATCCAAGGTTAACTGGAGTCCCCGCTGCATTGATTTCCACGCCCGTTCCTTCAAATCTCAATCCAGTTTTTTTCTTCCTGTCTATGAAAACGCGGCCGCACGGTGACTGTCTGTGTCTCTGGTCCTGAGATTTAAATCTGCCCGTCTTCCTTAGAGAAGACAAAACTGACCAACTTGATGATAAAAAAGTTTTCGTTATTCAAATCTGGCACTATTTAACGAGCATGTTATCGCGATCTGAGTGCAAGATTCCTTTTTGATTTGTTTTGGACCCGATTCCGTTTTGTACCAGTTCAAGATCCAGAGGGCCGTATATGATTTAGTATTCAGGTGCAGCACAAATCCGTTCCCGCGGTGTCCCGACGCGACGCATGTGGGAGGTCAGTGCGAAACACAAGCGCTTCAGACTAACATGCACTCACCTGGAGCACATAATTGTTTTTTATTTATATATGGAAGAAAAAAAGGGTAAAGATGCGCCTGGAAAAGGATGGGTGAGCGCTGGTTAGCGTCTAGTTCCTGCTCAGCCGTCCGTATGGTTCCAGGTTGCACGTATCATCATGACCTGGATCACACCGGGCCTACATTAAACGAGCGTGACAACGACGTAAAAGGATTCCGTTGCTATTTTCTTCTAAAAACATATGGGAACCAACAGCGACACAATCTAGAGAAAACTATACGCATTTCAAGAGTGAAGTTTGTTTTAAACCTTAAAATTGTAGTGCTCGTCGGAAATAAACCCTCACCTTAAAATCCTTGAAGTTTGTACCCTGTACTTATCATCCCGGTCTTATCCCGACCCTATGCATCAGTTTAGACCAATTTGGCACACCAAGAAAAAGACAATCCACTGAGATAACTTCCTACTCTCGCTGACTAAGTGGACCCACACGTTACATCCATCTTCTCACTCGATATATCCGACATCACCACCGTACTCAGCATAGCCTCAGGCCAGTTCGTCGCCCTCGTCGACGCGAAGCCCTCACGTACACTCACTCAGCCTGGCAACGGCATGACTTCATGTCTTCAGCGCTGCAACCAGGGACGTTTGGTGCCATTGCTAGCCACCCCTACGACAACGTGAAGTGAGCAGCCGAGCTCGTTCGTGGCCAGCACGGGCCTGATCTGGACGGTTCGCTCCTCCTGCAGATGCAATGCAGCCAGCTGTGACGACGCTTCTCACCGCGGCTAAACCTCATGGAGGACAAACAACGACCACTTATCACAATCATCACATCCACGGGCACGATCGCACCAGGGACGAGGTCGCAGGTCTGCGTCCATGGAGAAACATGAAGTTTTTTGTTTTGGAGAAACATGAAGTTGTTCGTTCATGAAGCTTGTATTTTTTCGCAGTGCCGCCGGCCGGCGTATCCGATCAGTAGCTAGCACCGGTCTGAAGATTGGTTCGAACGTTTCTCTATCTATTGTAGTAAGTACTAGAACTAGAATTTGTACTAAGCACTTGGAGCATAGTCGCATCCGTTGCAAGGATTGAATTCTCATTTGCGCAGACTGGCTGTACGCTGATCAGAGTAGCATCCATAAACTTGTCGGACTCGTTCTCCTTGCTTCTTCCTGCTGCTCCATAAACGACAGCTCTAGCAGTGCGAAGCAATACGTCGCAGGCGCGGCTGCGTTCTGCAGAGCTTGGCGGACACCGGAGCATGGCCGTAGCAATGGAATCGGAGAACTACAAGGCGAGTACGTATTGCCGTTCCGCCGCGTCAATGGCTTCGAGGCGCCTGCGCTGATTCCAGGAGAGAGGAAGGGACTGGGACACAGGATGGATATGGCATGTGGGGTAGAGATGTAAGTGAGAGCAGACTTTGATCCTGTGTGGGATGGATGTTTTCCCGGTGTGCCAAACAGGTTAAGGGTCAGGATTAGACCGGGATCATAAATACAGGATACAAATTTCAGGGATTTGAAGATTAGGGTTCATTTTCAACCACATCTACAACCTCAAGGTTGAAAACAGACTTCACTCCGCATTTCAATGGCGCGATTAAGTGCGCTTTCTCACGAGTCACGGCACGGTTGACAATTTGCTTTCCCGCAGAAAAATATTGATAATTAGCTACGCTTTTGGTTGACAGGGCACGGCAAGAAAAGCATTCTTACCCCAAGTGCCAGGCCCTGATCACAATACAGCGTTTAGGTACAGCCAATATATATATCGTCGCACGTTTTGAGATATGATAATTGAAACAAAGCAAGACAACGCAAGTTTGTTCTTTTCCTCACTGGATATCTAGAGAAAGCAAATATGTGCTTGAGTTCCTACCGTTGGTTCCTTGCGCGTTGTTTTCTTTCCACATATGCTAATTTCCAGGTAATTCAAAAAAAATTTCAACCTTGATTGATCTTAATCCAAAGTTGCAACATATTTTGCTTACTTTTGCACCTGTCGTGGATATGCAAGTTTAATGTACTATATATACAACTTTTACATTATTCATCTAGAAACAAACTCCCTGTCCCTGTCCCCAACGCCGCCTCTCTTGCAACATGGGCGAAAGACTTAAACCGCGCCTCCGGCTACCCTCCTAATCCCTCTCCTTCCCCTCGTGATGTCGAAGGGCGAAGCCCGAGCAATAGAGGGCAGCAGTGGAGCCATATTCTCGCCCGACTGCGGCAATTCACGGTGGGCAAGGCTCGCCCACCTTGATTGTGGAGCGTAAGCTTCAGCAGCGTTGTGATTCGGCGCTCCTCTCTTCAGTCAAGGCAGGGTGGCCTCTCCCTTCTTTTTCGATGTGGTTGTGGCATGCCTGTTATGTTGGAAATATGCCCTAGAGGCAATAATAAATTAGTTATTATTATATTTCCTTGTTCATGATAATCGTTTATTATCCATGCTAGAATTGTATTGATAGGAAACTCAGATACATGTGTGGATATATAGACAACACCATGTCCCTAGTAAGCCTCTAGTTGACTAGCTCGTTGATCAATAGATGCTTACGGTTTCCTGACCATGGACATTGGATGTCGTTGATAACGGGATCACATCATTAGGAGAATGATGTGATGGACAAGACCCAATCCTAAGCCTAGCACAAAGATCGTGTAGTTCGTTCGCTATAGCTTTTCTAATGTCAAGTACCATTTCCTTAGACCATGAGATTGTGCAACTCCCGGATACCATAGGAATACTTTGGGTGTGCCAAACGTCACAACGTAACTGGGTGCCTATAAAGGTGCACTATGGGTATCTCCGAAAGTGTCTGTTGGGTTGGCACGAATTGAGACTGGGATTTGTCACTCCGTGTAAACGGAGAGGTATCTCTGGGCCCACTCGGTAGGACATCATCATAATGTGCACAATGTGATCAAGGAGTTGATCACGGGATGATGTGTTATGAAACGAGTAAAGAGACTTGCCGGTAACGAGATTGAACAAGGTATCGGGATACCGACGATCGAATCTCGGGCAAGTATCGTACCGCTAGACACAGGGAATTGTATACGGGATTGATTAAGTCCTTGACATCGTGGTTCATCTGATGAGATCATCGTGGAACATGTGGGAGCCAACATGGGTATCCAGATCCCGCTGTTGGTTATTGAACGGAGAGTCATCTCGGTCATGTCTGCATGTCTCCCGAACCCGTAGGGTCTACACACTTAAGGTTCGGTGACGCTAGGGTTATAGAGATATAAGTATGCGGTAACCCGAAAGTTGTTCGGAGTCCCGGATGAGATCCCGGATGTCACGAGGAGTTCCGGAATGGTCCGGAGGTAAAGAATTATATATAGGAAGTGCTATTTCGGCTATCGGGACAAGTTTCGGGGTCACCGGTATTGTACCGGGACCACCGAAAGGGTCCCGGGGGTCCACCGGGTGGGGCCACCTGCCCCGGGGGCCACATGGGCTGTAGGGGGTGCGCCTTGGCCTGCATGGGCCAAGGGCACCAGCCCCAAGAGGCCCATGCGCCAAGAGATAAGAGAAAGGAAGAGTCCTAAAGGGGGAAGGCACCTCCGAGGTGCCTTGGGGAGGAGGGACTCCTCCCTGGCCGCACCCTTCCTTGGAGGAAGGGCCAAGGCTGCACCACCCCCCTCTCCCTTGGCCCTATATATAGCGGGGGGAAGGGAGGGCAACCATACCTAAGCCCTGGCGCCTCCCTCTCCCTCCCATGACACATCTCCCTCCTCCCGCAGCGCTTGGCGAAGCCCTGTTGGAATCCTGCTACTTCCACCACCACGCCGTCGTGCTACTGGATCTCCATCAACCTCTCCTCCCCCCTTGCTGGATCAAGAAGGAAGAGACGTTGCTGCTCCGTACATGTGTTGAACGCGGAGGTGCCGTCCGTTCGGCGCTAGGATCATCGGTGATTTGGATCACGACGAGTACGACTCCATCAACCCCGTTCTCTTGAACGCTTCCGCGCGCGATCTACAAGGGTATGTAGATCCACTCCTCCCTCGTTGCTAGATGACTCCATAGATAGATCTTGGTGACACATAGGAAAATTTTGAATTTATGCTACGTTCCCCAACAGTGGCATCATGAGCTAGGTCTATGCGTAGTTTCTATGCACGAGTAGAACACAAAGTAGTTGTGGGCGTTGATTTTGTTCAATATGCTTGCCGTTACTAGTCCAATCTTGATTCGGAGGCATTATGGGATGAAGCGGCACGGACCGACCTTACACGTACTCTTACGTGAGACTGGTTCCACCGACTGACATGCACTAGTTGCATAAGGTGGCTAGCGGGTGTCTGTCTCTCCCACTTTAGTCGGATCGGATTTGATGAAAAGGGTCCTTATGAAGGGTAAATAGCAATTGGCATATCACGTTGTGGTTTTTGCGTAGGTAAGAAACGTTCTTGCTAGAAACCCATAGCAGCCACGTAAAACATGCAAACAACAATTAGAGGACGTCTAACTTGTTTTTGCAGGGTATGCTATGTGATGTGATATGGCCAAGAAGAATGTGATGAATAATATGTGATGTATGAGATTGATCATGTTCTTGTAATAGGAATCACGACTTGCATGTCGATGAGTATGACAACCGGCAGGAGCCATAGGAGTTGTCTTTATTTATTTATGACCTGCTGGTCAACATAAACGTCATGTAATTACTTTACTTTATTGCTAACTGTTAGCTGTAGTAGTAGAAGTAATAGTTGGCGAGACAACTTCATGAAGACACGATGATGGAGATCATGATGATGGAGATCATGGTGTCATGCCGGTGACGATGATGATCATGGAGCCCCGAAGATGGAGATCAAAAGGAGCAATATGATATTGGCCATATCATGTCACTATTTGATTACATGTGATGTTTATCATGTTTATACATCTTATTTGCTTAGAACGATGGTAGTAAATAAGATGATCCCTCGTTAAAATTTCAAGAAAGTGTTCCCCCTAACTATGCACCGTTGCGAAAGTTCGTTGTTTCGAAGCACCACGTGATGATCGGGTGTGATAGATTCTTACGTTCGAATACAACTGGTGTTGACGAGCCTAGCATGTACGGACATGGCCTCGGAACACATGCAAAACACTTAGGTTGACTTGACGAGCCTAGCATGTACAGACATGGCCTCGGAACACAAGAGACCGAAAGGTCGAGCATGAGTCGTATGGTAGATACGATCAACATGAAGATGTTCACCGATGATGACTAGTCCGTCTCACGTGATGATCGGACACGGCCTAGTTGACTCGGATCATGTAATCACTTAGATGACTAGAGGGATGTCTATCTGAGTGGGAGTTCATAAGATGAACTTAATTATCCTGAACATAGTCAAAAGGTCTTCGCAAATTATGTCGTAGCTCGCGCTTCAGTTCTACTGTTTAGATATGTTCCTAGAGAAAATTTAGTTGAAAGTTGATAGTAGCAATTATGGGGACTAGGTCCGTAGACTGAGGATTGACCTCATTGCTTCATAGAAGGCTTATGTCCTTAATGCACCGCTCAGTGTGTTGAACCTCGAACGTTGTCTATGGATGTTGCGAACATCTGACATACACATTTTGATAACTACGTGATAGTTCAGTTAAACGGCTTGGAGTTGAGGCACCGAAGACGTTTTGAAATGTCGCAAAACATATGAGATGTTTCGAGGGCTGAAATTGGGATTTCAGGCTCGTGCCTACGTCAAGAGGTATAAGACCTCCGACGATTTTCATAGCCCACAAACTAAGGGAGAAAATCTCAATTGTTGAGCTTGTGCTCAGATTGTCTGAGTACAACAATCATTTGAATCGAGTGGGAGTTGATCTTCCAAATGAGATAGTGATGTTTCTCCGAAGTCATTACCACCAAGCTGCTAGAGCTTCGTGATGAACTATAATATATCAGGGACATATATGATGATCCTTAAGATATTCGCGATGTTTGACACCACAAAAGTAGAAATCAAGAAGGAGCATCAATTGTTGATGGTTGGTGAAACCACTAGTTTCAAGAAGGGCAAGGGCAAGAAGGGATACTTCATGAAACGGCAAATGAGCTGCTGCTCTAGTGAAGAAACCCAAGGTTGAACCCAAACCCGAGACTAAGTGCTTCTGTAATAAGGGGACCAGCCACTGGAGCAGAATTACCCTAGATACTTGGTAGATGAGAAGGCTGGCAAGGTCAATAGGAGTATATTGGATATACATTGTGTTAATGTGTACTTTACTAGTACTCCTAGTAGCACCATGGTATTAGATACCGGTTCGGTTGCTAAATGTTAGTAAACTCGAAATAAAAGGCTGCGGAGTAAACGGAGACTAGCTAAAGGTGAGCTGGCAATATGTGTTGGAGGTTTTTCCAAGCTTGATATGATCAAACATCGCACGCTCCCTCTACCATCGAGATTGGTGTTTGTGTTGAGCATAGACATGATTGGATTATGTCTATCACAATACGGTTATTCATTTAAGGAGAATAATGGTTACTCTGTTTATTTGAATAATACCTTCAATGGTCTTACACCTAAAATGAATGGTTTGTTGAATCTCGATCGTAGTGATACACATGTTCATGCCAAAAGATATAAGATAGTAATGATAGTACCACCTACTTGTGGCGCTCCCACGTAAGTCATATCGGTATAAAACGCATGAAGAAGCCCCATGTTGATGGATCTTTGGGCTCACTCGTTTTTGAAAGGATTGAGACATGCGAACCATGTTTGTTGGTAGATATGCATGAAGAAACTCTATACAGATGGATCGTTTGGACTCATTTGATTTTGAATCACTTGAGACATGCAAATCATACCACATGGGCAAGATGACTGAAAGCCTCGTTTTCAGTAAAATGGAACTAGAAAGCAACTTGTTGGAAGTAATACATTTTGATGTGTGCAGTCCAATGAGTGCTGAGGCGTGTAGTGGATATCGTTATGTTCTTACTTCACAGATGATTTGAGTAGATGTTGAGTATATTTACTTGATGAATCACGAGTCTGAATTATTGAAAGGTTCAAGTAATTTCAGGGTGAAGTTGAAAGATCGTCGTGACAAGAGGATAAAAGATCTATGATATGATCATAGAGATGAATATCTGAATTACGAGTTTGGCATAGAATTAAGACATTGTGGAAATTGTTTCACAACTAATACAGCCTGGAACACCATAGTGTGATGGTGTGTCCGAACATCATAACTGCACCCTATTGGATATGATGCATACCATGATGTCTCTTATCGAATTACCACGATAGTTTATGGGTTAGGCATTAGAGACAACCACATTCACTTTAAATAGGGCACCATGTAATTCCGATGAGATGACACCGTATGAACTATGGTTTAGAGAAACCTAAGCGGTCATTTCTTAAAAGTTTGGGGCTGCGACGCTTATGCGAAAAAGTTTCAGGCTGATAAGCTCGAACCCAAAGCGGATAAATGCATCTTCATAGGACACCCAAAACAGTTGGGTATACCTCCTGTCTCAGATCCGAAAGCAATAAGGGATTGTTTCTAGAATCGGGTCCTTTCTCGAGGAAAAGTTTCTCTCGAAAGAATTGAGTGGGAGGATGGTGGAGACTTGATGAGGTTATTGAACCGTCTCTTCAACTAGTGTGTGGCAGGGCACAGGAGTTGTTCCTGTGGCACCTACACCAATTGAAGTGGAAGCTTATGATAGTGATCATGAAACTTCAGATCAAGTCACTACCAAACCTCGTGGGATGACAAGGATGCGTACTACTTCAGAGTGGTACGTAATCCTGTCTTGGAAGTCATGTTGCTAGACAACAATGAACCTACGAGCTATGGAGAAGCGATGGTGGGCCCGGATTCCGATAAATGGCTCGAGGCCATAAAATCCGAGAGAGGATCCATGTATGGAAACAAAGTGTAGACTTTGACAGAACTACTTGATGGTCGTAAGGCTGTTGAGTACAGATGGATTTTAAAAGGAAGATGGACAGTGATGGTAAGTATCACCATTAAGAAAGCTCGACTTGTCGTTAAGATTTTTTCCGACAAGTTCAAGGAGTTGACTATGATGAGACTTTCTCACTCGTAGCGATGCTAAGAGTCTGTTGGAATTATATTAGCGATTACTGCATTATGAATCTTGCAGATAGGATGTCAAAACATTGTTTCCTCGACGATTTTCTTGAGGAAAGGTTGTATGTGATACAACCGGAAGGTTTTGTCAATCCTGAAAGATGCTAATAAGTATGCAAAGCTCCAGCAATCCTTCTAGGGACTGGAGTAAGCATCTCAGAGTTGGAATGTACGCTTTGATGAGATGATCAAAGATTTTGGGTTTATACAAAGTTTATGAGAAACTTGTATTTCCAAAGAAGTGAGTGGGAGCACTATAGAATTTCTGATGAATATATGTTGTTGACATATTGTTGATCAGAAATGACGTAGAATTTCTGGAAAGCATATAGGGTTATTTGGAAAGTGTTTTTCAATGGAAAGCCTGGATTAAGCTACTTGAACATTGAGCATCAAGATCTATAAGGATAGATCAAAACGCTTAATGGTACTTTCAAATGAGCACATACCTTGACATGATCTTGAAGGTGTTCAAGATGGATCAGTCAAAGAAGGAGTTCTTGCATGAGTTGTAAGGTATGAAGTTAAGACTTAAAGCTCGACCATGGCAGAATAGAGAGAAAGGACGAAGGTCGTCCCCTATGCTTAAGACATAGGCCCTACAGTATGCTATGCTGTGTACCGCACCTGAAATGTGCCTTGCCATGAGTCAGTCAAGGGGTACAAGAGTGATCCAAGAATGGATCACGAGACAGCGATCAAAGTTATCCTTAGTAACTAGTGGACTAAGGAATTTTGTCGATTATGGAGGTGGTAAAAGAGTTCGTCGTAAAGGGTTACGCCGATGCACACTTTGACACTAATCCAGATTATTCTGAGTAGTAAACTGGATTTGTATAGTAGAACAGTTATTTGGAATAGCTCCAAATATAGCGTAGTAGCTGCATTTATAATATGACCTAGAGATTTGCAAAGTACATACGGATCTGATTGTTGCAGACCCGTTGACTAAAACCTCTCTCACAAGCAAAACATGATCAAACCCCAGAACTCATTGAGCCTTAATCACATGATGATGTGAACTAGTTTAGTGACACTAGTAAACTCTTTGGATGTTGGTCACATGGCGATGTGACCTGTGAGTGTTAATCACATGGCGATGTGAACTAGATTATTGACTCTAGTGCAAGTGGGAGACAGTTGGAAATATGCCCTAGAGGCAATAATAAATTAGTTATTATTATATTTCCTTGTTCATGATAATCGTTTATTATCCATGATAGAATTGTATTGATAGGAAACTCAGATACATGTGTGGATACATAGACAACACCATGTCCCTAGTAAGCCTCTAGTTGACTAGCTCGTTGATCAATAGATGGTTACGGTTTCCTGACCATGGACATTGGATGTCGTTGATAACGGGATCACATCATTAGGAGAATGATGTGATGGACAAGACCCAATCCTAAGCCTAGCACAAAGATCGTGTAGTTCGTTCGCTATAGCTTTTCTAATGTCAAGTATTATTTCCTTAGACCATGAGATTGTGCAACTCCCGGATACCGTAGGAATACTTTGGGTGTGCCAAACGTCACAACGTAACTGGGTGACTATAAAGGTCCACTACGGGTATCTCCGAAAGTGTCTGTTGGGTTGGCACGAATCGAGACTAGGATTTGTCACTCCGTGTAAACGGAGAGGTATCTCTGGGCCCACTCGGTAGGACATCATCATAATGTGCACAATGTGATCAAGGAGTTGATCACGGGATGATGTGTTACGAAACGAGTAAAGAGACTTGCCGGTAACGAGATTGAACAAGGTATCGGGATATCGACGATCGAATCTCGGGCAAGTATCGTACCGCTAGACAAAGGGAATTGTATACGGGATTGATTAAGTCCTTGACATCGTGGTTCATCCGATGAGATCATCGTGGAACATGTGGGAGCCAACATGGGTATCCAGATCCCGCTGTTGGTTATTGACTGGAGAGTCATCTCGGTCATGTCTGCATGTCTCCCGAACCCGTAGGGTCTACACACTTAAGGTCCGGTGACGCTAGGGTTATAGAGATATAAGTATGCGGTAACCCGAAAGTTGTTTGGAGTCCCGGATGAGATCTCGGACATCACGAGGAGTTCCGGAATGGTCCGGAGGTAAAGAATTATATATAGGAAGTGCTATTTCGGCTATCGGGACAAGTTTCGGGGTCACCGGTATTGTACCGGGACCACCGGAAGGGTCCCGGGGGTCCACCGGGTGGGGCCACCTGCCCCGGGGGACACATGGGCTGTAGGGGGTGCGCCTTGGCCTGCATGGGCCAAGGGCACCAGCCCCAAAAGGCCCATGCGCCAAGAGATAAGAGAAAGGAAGAGTCCTAAAGGGGGAAGGCACCTCCGAGGTGCCTTGGGGAGGAGGGACTCCTCCCTGGCCGCACCCTTCCTTGGAGGAAGGGCCAAGGCTGCTCCCCCCCTCTCCCTTGGCCCTATATATAGTGGGGGTCAAGGGAGGGCAACCATACCTAAGCCCTGGCGCCTCCCTCTCCCTCCCATGACACATCTCCCTCCTCCCGCAGCGCTTGGCGAAGCCCTGTTGGAATCCCGTTACTTCCACCACCACGCCGTCGTGCTGCTGGATCTCCATCAACCTCTCCTCCCCCCTTGCTGGATCAAGAAGGAAGAGACGTCGCTGCTCCGTACGTGTGTTGAACGCGGAGGTGCCGTCCGTTCGGCGCTAGGATCATCGGTGATTTGGATCACGACGAGTACGACTCCATCAACCCCGTTCTCTTGAATGCTTCCGCGCGCGATCTACAAGGGTATGCAGATCCACTCCTCCCTCGTTGCTAGATGACTCCATAGATAGATCTTGGTGACACGTAGGAAAATTTTGAATTTATGCTACGTTCCCCAACAGTGGCATCATGAGCTAGGTCTATGCGTAGTTTCTATGCACGAGTAGAACACAAAGTAGTTGTGGGCGTTGATTTTGTTCAATATGCTTGGCGTTACTAGTCCAATCTTGATTCGGCGGCATTGTGGGATGAAGCGGCCCGGACCGACCTTACACGTACTCTTACGTGAGACTGGTTCCACCGACTGACATGCACTAGTTGCATAAGGTGTCTAGTGGGTGTCTGTCTCGCCCACTTTAGTCGGATCGGATTCGATGAAAAGGGTCCTTATGAAGGGTAAATAGCAATTGGCATATCACGTTGTGGTTTTTGGGTAGGTAAGAAACGTTCTTGCTAGAAACCCATAGCAGCCACGTAAAACATGCAAACAACAATTAGAGGACGTCTAACTTGTTTTTGCAGGGTATGCTATGTGATGTGATATGGCCAAGAAGAATGTGATGAATGATATGTGATGTATGAGATTGATCATGTTCTTGTAATAGGAATCACGACTTGCATGTCGATGAGTATGACAACCGGCAGGAGCCATAGGAGTTGTCTTTATTTATTTATGACCTGCGTGTCAACATAAACGTCATGTAATTACTTTACTTTATTGCTAACCGTTAGCTGTATTAGTAGAAGTAATAGTTGGCGAGACAACTTCATGAAGACACGATGATGGATATCATGATGATGGAGATCATGGTGTCATGCCGGTGACGATAATGATCATGGAGCCCCGAAGATGGAGATCAAAAGGAGCAATATGATATTGGCCATATCATGTCACTATTTGATTACATGTGATGTTTATCATGTTTATACATCTTATTTGCTTAGAACGACGGTAGTAAATAAGATGATCCCTCGTTAAAATTTCAAGAAAGTGTTCCCCCTAACTGTGCACCGTTGCGAAAGTTCGTCGTTTTGAAGCACCACGTGATGATCGGGTGTGATAGATTCTTACGTTCGAATACAACGGGTGTTGACGAGCCTAGCATGTACAGACATGGCCTCGGAACACATGCAAAACACTTAGGTTGACTTGACGAGCCTAGCATGTACAGACATGGCCTCGGAACACGAGAGACCGAAAGGTGGAGCATGAGTCGTATGGTAGATACGATCAACATGAAGATGTTCACCGATGATGACTAGTCCATCTCACGTGATGATCGGACACGGCCTAGTTGACTCGGATCATGTAATCACTTAGATGACTAGAGGGATGTCTATCTGAGTGGGAGTTCATAAGATGAACTTAATTATCCTGAACATAGTCAAAAGGTCTTCGCAAATTATGTCGTAGCTCGCGCTTCAGTTCTACTGTTTAGATATGTTCCTAGAGAAAATTTAGTTGAAAGTTGATAGTAGCAATTATGCGGACTAGGTCCGTAGACTGAGGATTGACCTCATTGCTTCATAGAAGGCTTATGTCCATAATGCACTGCTCAGTGTGCTGAACCTCGAACGTTGTCTATGGATGTTGCGAACATCTGACATACACATTTTGATAACTACGTGATAGTTCAGTTAAACGGCTTAGAGTTGAGGCACCGAAGACGTTCTGAAACGTCGCGAAACATATGAGATGTTTCGAGGGCTGAAATTGGGATTTCAGGCTCGTGCCCACGTCTAGAGGTATAAGACCTCCGACGATTTTCTTAGCCCACAAACTAAGGGAGAAAATCTCAATTGTTGAGCTGGTGCTTAGATTGTCTGAGTACAACAATCATTTGAATCGAGTGGGAGTTGATCTTCCAGATGAGATAGTGATGTTTCTCCGAAGTCATTACCACCAAGCTGCTAGAGCTTCGTGATGAACTATAATATATCAGGGACATATATGATGATCCTTAAGATATTCGCGATGTTTGACACCACAAAAGTAGAAATCAAGAAGGAGCGTCAATTGTTGATGGTTGGTGAAACCACTAGTTTCAAGAAGGGCAAGGGCAAGAAGGGATACTTCATGAAACGGCAAATGAGCTGCTGCTCTAGTGAAGAAACCCAAGGTTGATCCCAAACCCGAGACTAAGTGCTTCTGTAATAAGGGGAACAGCCACTGGAGCAGAATTACCCTAGATACTTGGTAGATGAGAAGGCTGGCAAGGTCAATAGGAGTATATTGGATATACATTGTGTTAATGTGTACTTTACTAGTACTCCTAGTAGCACCATGGTATTAGATACCGGTTCGGTTGCTAAATGTTAGTAAACTCGAAATAAAAGGCTGCGGAGTAAACAGAGACTAGCTAAAGGTGAGCTGGCAATATGTGTTGGAAGTTTTTCCAAGCTTGATATGATCAAACATCGCACGCTCCCTCTACCATCGAGATTGGTGTTTGTGTTGAGCATAGACATGATTGGATTATGTCTATCACAATACGGTTATTCATTTAAGGAGAATAATGGTTACTCTGTTTATTTGAATAATACCTTCAATGGTCTTACACCTAAAATGAATGGTTTGTTGAATCTCGATCGTAGTGATACACATGTTCATGCCAAAAGATATAAGATAGTAATGATAGTACCACCTACTTGTGGCGCTCCCACGTAAGTCATATAGGTATAAAATGCATGAAGAAGCCCCATGTTGATGGATCTTTGGGCTCACTCGTTTTTGAAAGGATTGAGACATGCGAACCATGTTTGTTGGTAGATATGCATGAAGAAACTCTATACAGATGGATCATTTGGACTCACTTGATTTTGAATCACTTGAGACATGCAAATCATACCACATGGGCAAGATGACTGAAAGCCTCGTTTTCAGTAAAATGGAACTAGAAAGCAACTTGTTGGAAGTAATACATTTTGATGTGTGCAGTCCAATGAGTGCTGAGGCGTGTAGTGGATATCGTTATGTTCTTACTTCACAGATGATTTGAGTAGATGTTGAGTATATTTACTTGATGAATCACGAGTCTGAATTATTGAAAGGTTCAAGTAATTTCAGGGTGAAGTTGAAAGATCGTCGTGACAAGAGGATAAAAGATCTATGATATGATCATAGAGATGAATATCTGAATTACGAGTTTGGCATAGAATTAAGACATTGTGGAAATTGTTTCACAACTAATACAGCCTGGAACACCATAGTGTGATGGTGTGTCCGAACATCATAACTGCACCCTATTGAATATGATGCATACCATGATGTCTCTTATCGAATTACCACGATAGTTTATGGGTTAGGCATTAGAGACAAACCGCATTCACTTTAAATAGGGCACCATGTAATTCCGATGAGATGACACCGTATGAACTATGGTTTAGAGAAACCTAAGCTGTCATTTCTTAAAAGTTTGGGGCTGCGACGCTTATGCGAAAAAGTTTCAGGCTGATAAGCTCGAACCCAAAGCGGATAAATGCATCTTCATAGGACACCCAAAACAGTTGGGTATACCTCCTATCTCAGATCCGAAAGCAATAAGGGATTGTTTCTAGAATCGGGTCCTTTCTCGAGGAAAAGTTTCTCTCGAAAGAATTGAGTGGGAGGATGGTGGAGACTTGATGAGGTTATTGAACCGTCTCTTCAACTAGTGTGTGACAGGGCACAGGGAGTTGTTCCTGTGGCACCTACACCAATTGAAGTGGAAGTTTATGATAGTGATCATGAAACTTCAGATCAAGTCACTACCAAACCTCGTGGGATGACAAGGATGCGTACTGCTTCAGAGTGGTACGTAATCCTGTCTTGGAAGTCATGTTGCTAGACAACAATGAACCTACGAGCTATGGAGAAGCGATGGTGGGCCCGGATTCCGATAAATGGCTCGAGGCCATAAAATCCGAGAGAGGATCCATGTATGGAAACAAAGTGTAGACTTTGACAGAACTACTTGATGGTCGTAAGGCTGTTGAGTACAGATGGATTTTAAAAGGAAGACGGACAATGATGGTAAGTATCACCATTAAGAAAGCTCGACTTGTCGTTAAGATTTTTTCCGACAAGTTCAAGGAGTTGACTATGATGAGACTTTCTCACTCGTAGCGATGCTAAGAGTCTGTTGGAATTATATTAGCGATTACTGCAATCTTGCAGATAGGATGTCAAAACATTGTTTCCTCAACGATTTTCTTGAGGAAAGGTTGTATGTGATACAACCGGAAGGTTTTGTCAATCCTGAAAGATGCTAATAAGTATGCAAAGCTCCAGCAATCCTTCTAGGGACTGGAGTAAGCATCTCGGAGTTGGAATGTACGCTTTGATGAGATGATCAAAGATTTTGGGTTTATACAAAGTTTATGAGAAACTTGTATTTCCAAAGAAGTGAGTGGGAGCACTATAGAATTTCTGATGAATATATGTTGTTGACATATTGTTGATCAGAAATGACGTAGAATTTCTGGAAAGCATATAGGGTTATTTGGAAAGTGTTTTTTCAATGTAAAGCCTGGATTAAGCTACTTGAACATTGAGCATCAAGATCTATAAGGATAGATCAAAACGCTTAATGGTACTTTCAAATGAGCACATACCTTGACATGATCTTGAAGGTGTTCAAGATGGATCAGTCAAAGAAGGAGTTCTTGCCTGAGTTGTAAGGTATGAAGTTAAGACTTAAAGCTCGACCACGGCAGAATAGAGAGAAAGGACGAAGGTCGTCCCCTATGCTTAAGACATAGGCCCTACAGTATGCTATGCTGTGTACCGCACCTGAAATGTGCCTTGCCATGAGTCAGTCAAGGGGTACAAGAGTGATCCAAGAATGGATCACGAGACAGCGGTCAAAGTTATCCTTAGTAACTAGTGGACTAAGAAATTTTCTCGATTATGGAGGTGGTAAAAGAGTTCGTCGTAAAGGGTTACGCCGATGCAAACTTTGACACTAATCCAGATTATTCTGAGTAGTAAACTGGATTTGTATAGTAGAACAGTTATTTGGAATAGCTCCAAATATAGCGTAGTAGCTGCATTTATAATATGACCTAGAGATTTGCAAAGTACATACGGATCTGATTGTTGCAGACCCGTTGACTAAAACCTCTCTCACAAGCAAAACATGATCAAACCCCAGAACTCATTGAGCCTTAATCACATGATGATGTGAACTAGTTTAGTGACACTAGTAAACTCTTTGGATGTTGGTCACATGGCGATGTGACCTGTGAGTGTTAATCACATGGCGATGTGAACTAGATTATTGACTCTAGTGCAAGTGGGAGACTGTTGGAAATATGCCCTAGAGGCAATAATAAATTAGTTATTATTATATTTCCTTGTTCATGATAATCGTTTATTATCCATGCTAGAATTGTATTGATAGGAAACTCAGATACATGTGTGGATACATAGACAACACCATGTCCCTAGTAAGCCTCTAGTTGACTAGCTCGTTGATCAATAGATGGTTACGGATTCATGACCATGGACATTGGATGTCGTTGATAACGGGATCACATCATTAGGAGAATGATGTGATGGACAAGACCCAATCCTAAGCCTAGCACAAAGATCGTGTAGTTCGTTCGCTATAGCTTTTCTAATGTCAAGTATCATTTCCTTAGACCATAAGATTGTGCAACTCCCGGATACCGTAGGAATACTTTGGGTGTGCCAAACGTCACAACGTAACTGGGTGAATATAAGGGCACTACGGGTATCTCCGAAAGTGTCTATTGGGTTGGCACGAATCGAGACTGGGATTTGTCACTCCGTGTAAACGGAGAGGTATCTCTGGGCCCACTCGGTAGGACATCATCATAATGTGCACAATGTGATCAAGGAGTTGATCACGGGATGATGTGTTACGAAACGAGTAAAGAGACTTGCCGGTAACAAGATTGAACAAGGTATCGGGATACCGACGATCGAATCTCGGGCAAGTATCGTACCGCTAGACAAAGGGAATTGTATACGGGATTGATTAAGTCCTTGACATCGTGGTTCATCCGATGAGATCATCGTGGAACATGTGGGAGCCAACATGGGTATCCAGATCCCGCTGTTGGTTATTGACCGGAGAGTCATCTCGGTCATGTCTGCATGTCTCCCGAACCCGTAGGGTCTACACACTTAAGGTTCGGTGACGCTAGGGTTATAGAGATATAAGTATGCGGTAACCCGAAAGTTGTTCGAAGTCTCGGATGAGATCCCGGACGTCACGAGGAGTTCCGGAATGGTCCGGAGGTAAAGAATTATATATAGGAAGTGCTATTTCGGCTATCGGGACAAGTTTCGGGGTCAGGGTATTGTACCGGACCACCGGAAGGGTCCCGAGGGTCCACCGGGTGGGGCCACCTGCCCCGGGGGGCACATGGGCTGTAGGAGGTGCGCCTTGGCCTGTATGGGCCAAGGGCACCAGCCCCAAGAGGCCCATGCGCCAAGAGATAAGAGAAAGGAAGAGTCCTAAAGGGGGAAGGCACCTCCGAGGTGCCTTGGGGAGGAGGGACTCCTCCCTGGCCGCACCCTTCCTTGGAGGAAGGGCCAAGGCTGCGCCCCCCTCTCCCTTGGCCCTATATATAGTGGGGGGAAGGGAGGGCAACCATACCTAAGCCCTGGCGCCTCCCTCTCCCTCCCATGACACATCTCCCTCCTCCCGCAGCGCTTGGCGAAGCCCTGTTGGAATCCCGCTACTTCCACCACCACGCTGTCATGCTGCTGGATCTCCATCAACCCCTCCTCCCCCCTTGCTGGATCAAGAAGGAAGAGATGTCGCTGCTCCGTACGTGTGTTGAACGCGGAGGTGCCGTCCGTTCGGCGCTAGGATCATCGGTGATTTGGATCACGACGAGTACGACTCCATCAACCCCGTTCTCTTGAATGCTTCCGCGCGCGATCTACAAGGGTATGTAGATCCACTCCTCCCTAGTTGCTAGATGACTCCATAGATAGATCTTGGTGACACGTAGGAAAATTTTGAACGACGCAGGCTCCTCCAAGCGCCCCCACGGCTCCCTCAAGGGTGACTGGGAAGCTTCTCCATTACCCGCCTTCAGCTGGATCGTCTTGCCACCCAAGCTTATTTTCCGGATCTAGATCTGGCCTCCACCCATCCAAGCTTAATCTTCGTAGATGGGCAGGTGCATGCCGACCGCCACCCCATCCCTCATGGGGATGACCGGCATGCATTGTTCCCTTTCTCCTCCGTGGCCTGGGATTTCCTATCCACACCTTCCTTCGGGACCTACTTGAATTTTACGGGATCCAACTCCACCACCCGACTCCCAATTCAATTTTACACATTGCGGGATTCGTCGCCCTTTGCGAAATGTACATCGGATGCACAACCCACTTCGGGCTGTGGAGGAAGTATTTTTGTGTGATGCCTTGCTCTCGGGGAGGGAGACTCCATGAAGTAGGAGCGGTCAAGGTCTGTCGAATAGTCGGGACTGGCTACCCCACAGGCACCCCTCGAGAGGATGCCGACACGTGGGCGTCCAAGTGGTTCTATATGGCCGATGTCCCGCTGCATGACCTAGTTCGGCCCGGGCTCCCGACATTCTCCTCGGATCCTCTGAAGAAGCGTTTTAATTGGAGGCTACGGAGCACCGCTAAAAAGGATGACTCTGGCATGGCACGCCTCGACGCCCAGGTGAGGTGCTTGACAAACAATGGCCTTACCATCATAGACATGATAGCGACGACCATTGATCGAAAAATGTTGGAAATATGCCCTAGAGGCAATAATGAATTGGTTATTATCATATTTGCTTATTCATGATAAAGGTTTATTATTCATGCTAGAATTGTATTGACTGGAAACTTAAATACATATATGAATACATAAACAAATACTAAGTCCCTAGTAAGCCTCTACTAGACTAGCTCGTTGATCAAAAGATGGTTAAGGTTTTCTAACCATAGACATGTGTTGTCACTTGATAACGGGATCACATCATTAGGAGAATGATGTGATGGACAAGACCCATCCGTTAGCGTAGCATATGACCGTTCAGTTTTTGCTACTGCTTTCTTAATGTCAAATACATATTCCTTCGACCATGAGATCATGCAACTCTTGGATATCGGAGGAATACCTTGTGTGCTATCGAACGTCACAACGTAACCAGGTGATCATAAAGGTGCTCTACAGGTATCTCTGAAGGTATCTGTTGAGTTGGCGTGAATCGAGATTGGGATTTGTCACTCTGTATGACGGAGAGGTATCTCCGGGCCCTCTCAGTAATACAACATCACAAGAAGCTTGCAGCAAAGTGACTAAGGAGTTAGTTACAAGACGATGTATTACGGAACGAATAAAGAGACTTGCCGGTAACAAGATTGAACTAGGTATGGAGATACCAACGATCGAATCTCGGGCAAGTAACATACCGACAGACAAAGGGAACTACGTGTGTTGTCATAAAGGTTCGATCAATAAAGATCTTCATAGAATATGCAGGAACCAATATAGGCATCCAGGTCCCGCTATTGGTTATTGACCGGAGAAGCTTTTCGGTCATGTCTACATCATTCTCGAACCCGTAGAGTCCGCACGCTTAACATTCGTTGACGATATAGTATTATATGAGTTATGTATGTTGGTGACCAAATGTTGTTCGGGGTTCCAAATGGGATCACGGACATGACGAGGAGCTCCAGAATGGTCCGGAGGTAAAGATTGATACATAGGATGATATGGTTGGGCCAAGGGGTAAGGCCCATGAGGCCTTAAGACAGTGCACAAAGGGGTTTTCTCCGAGGGCATGGGCTAGATGCCAAGGTTCCTAGCGTCTACCCCCTGGGCTAGACGCCGTAGTCTGTGGCGTTTATGTAAACGCCAGGAACCGTGGCGTTTGGCCCTGGAGTCCGAGAAGGACTCTTCTTTGCATTCCAACCCGACTTTGGGGAGGCCCTCTCCCCAATTAACGACCCCAGGGCTCAACATATAAATAGAGGAGCAGGGCTAGCCCCTAGAACACAAGTTTTTGAGCCTCCTCTAGTTGGTCCTAGTTGACTAATTAGAGCTAGCCCTAGCTACCTCTAATCCTCATAATTAGAAGCCCAATGTGGTTCTAATCTCCTCCGCTCTAAATCCGTTGTGCTTGGCGAAGCCCTACGGAAATAATTTCACCACCACCATCACCACGCTGTCGTGCTACCGGAACTCATCTACTACTTCGCCCCTCTTGCTGGATCAAGAAGGCGAGGACGTCATCGAGCTGAACGTGTGCTGAACATGGAGGTGCCGTACGTTTGGTACTTGATCGGGATGGATCATGAAGGTGGACGACTACATCAACCGCGTTGATAAACGCTTTCGCTTAGCGATCTACAAGGGTATGTAGATGCTCTTCCCCTCTTGTAGCTATGCATCTCCATGGATAGATCTTGCGTGTGCGTAGAAATTTTTGGTTTTCTTTGAAATGTTTCCCAACAAAAAATCCATCCCCTATGGCATCGCTAACATTCATTGTGTATGTAACAACAGAACCGATGACGCCAACTGATCAATTCGGCTTCAAGGACCAAGCAGCTTTTGGCGCAGCCCTGGCTGGCATATACAAGGGAGAACCAGCAGATTTCACGAAGCAAAAGTTCATAGACGGTTTGTCTTACTACAAACCTGCTGAAATAGTAAGTCTCCCTGAACCTCCTCGTCCATCTGAGCAATTCATTTTATCCTTTTCAAATGATGTTTGATATATTTGAACAAAGGTGAAGGCATTGGCTTGAAACGCTAAGTTTCCCTGCTTGAGCCGGGGGTATATCGTCAAGATGATGACCCCGGCTTCCACGAAGATGAAGAATTGTCCACCATATACCAGGAGGGGACTTTTTATCAAGAGAGCCTTGATGGCTCCAGACTGGCTCACTACTGGAATCAGCTTCTTTGCCGTCTGCCATGGCGGACGGCAAACGTCTTTGCCGTCCGCCAGCAGACGGCAAACTGTCCGTCTGAACATGTGCCAGCAAAGGCCTTCTTTGCCGTCCACTTCCTGTAAACGGACGACAAAGGATTTTTCCATCCGCCATCCGAGGCCAGCAGACGGCAAAGACAACGGACGACAGTGCGGTGGCGTGAGTGCCGTTAGGGGGTTAACGGCGCTCTTTATCGTCTGCCAGCGGACGACAAAGAGTCAAAGCTCTTTGTCGTCCGCTGACAGACAACAAAGAGCTCAGCTAGGCAGTACAGGTAGTTGCCACATGTCCTCTTTGCCGTCTGCTAGCAAACGGCAAAGAGCTTCACCGTCCGCTAGCAAACGGCAAAGATGCTACATATCCCCTGTTTTTATTTGAATCCATTTAATTTCACAGGAATTCACACACAGATATACATATATATTTTTTCACATGCACAACAGACATATGATGTATCCAACACATAACTCCATCCATGACAACATACATACATAATATGAAATAGAGTTCCATCCATACATATTACAGTAACATCACAATGTTCATCCAACACATTGTTCCATGCATGCATCCATATAACAAAGTTCCACATTTTTATCGATACAAACGAAAAAAAGAAAAGGGAAACAAGCACTCCATCCATGCAAGCTTCCATATAGTGAATTAAATTTGCAAAATGAGAAACAAGAAAGTTAGAAGAAGAAGACTAGAATCAGAAGAATAAGAAGAAAATGATGAAGAAGAAGAAGTAAGCATACTTAGGTAAAATGACGCTAACCTAGCTAATTGTGTCATTTTAGTGAACTAAGCATATTATGCCATTTTTTATATAACTTAGAGCTAACTTCATTTTGGAGAATAAGAAGAAAACTAGAAGAAGAAGAAGAAGAAGAAGACTAGAAGAAGAACTTCTTCTTCTTCTTTCTTCTTCTTCTTTTCTTCCTCTTCCTGGATTTTCTTCATCTTATTATGTCATTTGTGGACTAAATAGGCTAAATTATGTCATAAATGGACTAAATAGGCTAAATAAGAAGAAAAATTCCATTTTTAGCTTACCTAGCTAATTATGCCATTTTTGACCTAACTAAGCATATTATGAGATATAACTTAGAGCTTACTTCATTTTGGAGAAGAAGAAGAAGAAGAAGACTAGAAGAAGAAGAAGAAGAAGACTAGAAGAAGAAGAATAAGAAGAAAAGAAGAAGAAGAAGAAGAAGAAGAAGAAAAGAAGACCCTAAGTTTTCTTCTTCTTCTTCTTTTCTTCCTATTCCTTCTTTTCTTCCTCTTCCTTTATTTTCTTCATCTTATTATGTCATTTGTGGACTAAATAGGCTAAATTATGTCATAAATGGACTAAATAGGCTAAATAAGAAGAAAAATTCCAATTTTGAGCTTACCTAGCTAATTATGCCATTTTTGACCTAACTAAGCATATTATGCCATTTTTGATATAACTTAGAGATAACTTCATTTTGGAGAAGAAAAAGAAGAAGAAGAAGAAAACTAGAAGAAGAAGGAGGAGGAGGAGGAGGAGGAGGAGGAGGAGAAGAAGAAGACTAGAAGAAGAAGAAAAGAAGAAGATCTTCTTCATCTTCTTCTAGTATTCTTCTTCTTCTCCTTCTTCTTCTTTTCTTCCTATTCCTTCTTTCCTTCCTCTTCCTTGATTTTCTTCATCTTATTATGTCATTTGTGGACTAAATAGGCTAAATTATGTCATAAATGGACTAAACACGCTAAATAAGAAGAAAAATACCGTTATCACGGAGGTGTAGGAATGGTCGGGGCTGCGCCAGTGCCAGACGGAGGTGAAGGACCGGTCGGGGTTCCGGCGTTGGCAGAAGGAGTGGTCGATGCTTGTCGGGAGCCATGTTGCACCAAAGATCATTTCCAATAATGTCTCGTTAGCAAGTTCGCAAACTGAAATGTGAATAGTAGTAAGCAACGACCATCCAAATCAAACTCACCGTGTTCGCCGGAGCAATCTGGGGCATCGGCGGAGCGGGCTGACCATTTTTCTCGCACATGGTCTGCACATTTGGTTCTCACGAGTCAGTCATATTAGATAGTAATGGAACATTACGTGCATGATTGGGCTAATATGCACGAGAAACGTACCACGATGAGCTCGTATAGGGCCCGGTTAGCGCTGTCGTTCTGGTTCCTCTCCTCCTCCAATAGCTTAGCCGTCATGTCCTCCATCTCCTTTTGTGCCTCCCTTTTTGCTCCTCCACTGATAACCCACAAGTATAGGGGATCTATCATAGTCCTTTCGATAAGTAAGAGTGTCGAACCCAACGAGGAGCAGAAGGAAATGATAAGCGGTTTTCAGCAAGGTATTCTCCGCAAGCACTGAAATTATAGGTAACATATAGTTTTGTGATAAGATAATTGGTAACGAGCAACAAGTAACAAAAGTAAATAAAGTGCAGCAAGGTGGCCCAATCCTTTTTGTAGCAAAGGACAAGCCTGGACAAACTCTTATATGACGTAAAGCGCTCCCGAGGACACATGGGAATATCGTCAAGCTAGGTTTCATCACGATCATATGATTCACATTCGGTACTTTGATAGTTTGGTATGTGGGTAGACCGGTGCTTGGGTACTGCCCTTACTTGGACAAGCATCCCACTTATGATTAACCTCTATTGCAAGCATCCGCAACTACAACAAAAGTATTAAGGTAAACCTAACCATAACATGAAACATATGGATCCAAATCAGCCCCTTACGAAGCAACGCATAAACTAGGGTTTAAGCTTCTGTCACTCTAGCAACCCATCATATACTTATTACTTCCCAATGCCTTCCTCTAGGCCCAAATAATGGTGAAGTGTCATGTAGTCGACGTTCACATAACACCACTAGAGGAGAGACAACATATATCTCATCAAAATATCAAACGAATACCAAATTCACATGTCTACTAATAGCAAGACTTCTCCCATGTCCTCAGGAACAAACGTAACTACTCAAAAAGCATATTCATGTTCATAATATTAATGTGCATATAGGATCTGAACATATGATCTTCCACCAAATAAACCAACTAGCATCAACTACAAGGAGTAATCAACACTACTAGCAACCCATAGGTACCAATCCTAGACTTGGAGACAAGAATTGGGTACAAGAGATGAACTAGGGTTTGAGAGGAGATGGTGCTGGTGAAGATGTTGATGGAGATTGACCCCCTCCTGATGAGAGGACCATTGGTGATGACGATGGCGATGATTTCCCCCTCCCGGAGGGAAGTTTCCCCGGCAGAACAGCTCCGCCGGAGCCCTAGATTGGTTCCGCCAAGGTTCCGCCTCGTGGCGGCGGAGTCTCGTCCCGAAAGCTGGCTTATGATTTTTTTCCTCGTTGAAAGACTCCATATAGTAGAAGATGGGCATCGAAGGGCCACCAGGGGGCCCATGAGGCAGGGGGCGCGCCCCCCACCCTCGTGGGCAGGGTGTGGCCCCCCTCTGGAACTTCTTGCGCTCAGTATTTTTTATATATTCTGAAAATGACTTCCGTGATGTTTAAGGACTTTTGGAGCTGTGCAGAATAGGTCTCTAATATTTGCTCCTTTTCCAGCCCAGAATCCCAGCTGCAGGCATTCTCCCTCTTTATGTAAACCTTGTAAAATAAGAGAGAATAGGCATAAGTATTGTGACATAATGTGTAATAACAGTCCATAATGCAATAAATATCAATATAAAAGCATGATGCAAAATGGACGTATCAACTCCCCCAAGCTTAGACCTCACTTTTCCTCAAGCGAAAGCCAAAATCGAAAAAATATGTCCACATGTTTAGAGATAGAGGTGTCGATAAAAATAAAATACGGACATGAGGGCATCATGATAATTCTTAGAATAGCAACTTATATAATTCTTGACATATGATCTCTTATGCTAGAGTAATAATTCAATCACAATTTCAAGTATGAATCATAAACTTCATTGACAACTAACAAACTATAATCTCAGTCGTTGGAGCAATTGCAATTTATCATAACATACGAAAGAGTCAATATAAGAGCTTTTCAGCAAGTCCACATACTCAACTATCATATAGTCTTTCACAATTGCTGACACTCACGCAATACTTATGGGTATGGAGTTTTAATCGGACACAGAGAAAGATAGGGGCTTATAGTTTTGCCTCCCAACATTTTACCTCAAGGGTGATGTCAACAATAATAATTCATGAAAACTCACATCCAATTAGCCATATATACCAGGATCTTTCCAACATGTTGCGCTTGCCAAAAGATGAAATGTAAAAAGGAAAAGTGAAGATCACCATGTCTCTTATGCGAGGTAGGAGATAAAAGTAAAAGATAGGCCCTTCGCAGAGGGAAGCAGAGGTTGTCATGCGCTTTTATGGTTGGATGCACAAAATCTTAATGCGAAAGAACGTCACTTTATATTGCCACTTGTGATATGGACCTTTATTATGCAGCCCGTCGCTTTTATTTCTTCCATATCACACGATCGTATAAAGCTTATTTTCTCCCACACTAATAAGTCATACATATTTATAGAGCAATTTTTATTGCTTGCACCGATGACAACTTACTTGAAGGATTTTACTCAATCCATAGGTAGATATGGTGGACTCTCATGGCAAAACTGGGTTTAGGGATATTTGGAAGCACAAGTAGTATCTCTACTTGGTGCAAAGAATTTGGCTAGCATGAGGGGGAAAGGCAAGCTCAATCATGTTGGATGATCCATGACAATATAATTTATCTCAGATGTAAGAAAACATAACCCATTATGTTGTCTTCCTTGTCCAACGTCAACTCTTTAGCATGTCATATTTTAATGAGTGCCCACAATCATAAAAGATGTCCAAGATAGTATATTTATATGTGAAGACCCCTCTTTCTTTATTACTTCCTATTAACTGCAACAATGACCAAAACTATGTTTGTCAACTCTCAACAACTTTTATTCATCATACTCTTTCTATGTGAGCTCATTACTCTCCATAAGATCCATATGATCTCTTTTATTTATTTTTATTCTTTCTCTTTTATTTTATTCCCTCAAGATCATGGCAGAATAATCAAGCCCTTGACTCAACACTAATCTTTATTATATATAGCTCACGGACTCGATTACATAGAAGGATCATAAAGCAAAACTCACAACTAGATCATACTAAAACTTTATTCTACTAGATCAAGATATTACCAAAAGGATCGAACTAAGAAAAACGGTAAAGATAGAAGTGATGGTGATATGATACCGGGGCACTCCCCCAAGCTTGGCAGTTGCCAAGGGGAGTGCCCATACCCATGTGATTATGTCTCCTTTGTTGGTGAAGAAGTTGATGGTTTTGTTGATGGCCTAGGCTTGTCGTCCTTCTTCCAAGGCATAGGCTCACTGATACGTCTCCGTCGTATCTACTTTTCCAAACACTTTTTCCCTTGTTTTGGACTCTAACTTGTATGATTTGAATGGAACTAACCCGGACTGACACTGTTTTCAGCAGAATTGCCATGATGTTGTTTTATGTGCAGAAAACAAATATTCTCGGAATGACCTGAAACTCCACGGAACATCTTAGAAAAAATAATAAAAAATCCTCGCCAAAGATGAAGATCAGGGGGCCCACACCCTTCTCACGATGGTGGGGATGCCCCCCCAGGGCGCGCCCCCTACCTCGTGGGCCCCCTGGATGCCCTCCGACGCCAACTCCAACTCTGTATATTTGCTTTCGGAGAGAAAAAATCAGAGAGAAGAAATCATCGCGTTTTACGACACGAAGCCACCGCCAAGCCCTAAAACCTCTCGGGAGGGCTGATCTAGAGTTCGTTCGGGGCTCCGGAGAGGGGGATTCGTCGCTGTCGTCATCATCAACCATCCTCCATCACCAATTTCATGATGCTCACCGCCGTGCGTGAGTAATTCCATCGTAGGCTTGCTGGACGGTGATGGGTTGGATGAGATTTATCATGTAATCGAGTTAGTTTTGTTAGGGTTTGATCCCTAGTATCCACTATGTTCTGAGATTGATGTTGCTATGACTTTGCTATGCTTAATGCTTGTCACTAGGGCCCGAGTGCCATGATTTCAGATCTGAACCTATTATGTTTCCATGAATATATGTGAGTTCTTGATCCTATCTTGCAAGTCTATAGTCACCTACTATGTGTTATGATCCGGCAACCCCGAAGTGACAATAATCGGTACCACTCCCGGTGATGACCATAGTTTGAGGAGTTCATGTATTCACTATGTGCTAATGCTTTGTTCCGGCTCTCTATTAAAAGGAGGCCTTAATATCCCTTAGTTTCCAATAGGACCCCGCTGCCACGGGAGGGTAGGACAAAAGATGTCATGCAAGTTCTTTTCCACAAGCACGTATGACTATATACGAAATACATGCCTACATTACATTGATGAATTGGAGCTAGTTCTGTGTCACCCTATGTTATGACTGTTACATGATGAACCGTATCCGGCATAATTATCCATCATTGATCCGGTGCCTACGAGTTTTCCATATACTGGTTCTCGCTTATTTACTTTTCTGCTGCTACTGTTACAATCACTACAAAATACCAAAAATATTACTTTTGCTGTCTTTACTTTTGTTGCCGATACCATCACTATCATATTACTTTGCTACTAAACACTTTGCTGCAGATACTAAGTTTCCAGGTGTGGTTGAATTGACAACTCAGCTGCTAATACTTGAGAATATTCTTTGGCTCCCCTTGTGTCTAATAAATAAATTTGGGTTAAATACTCTACCCTCGAAAGCTGTTGTGATCCCCTATACTTGTGGGTTATCAAGACTAATTTCTGGCGCCGTTGCCGGGGAGCATAGCTCTATTCTTTGAGTCACTTGGGATTTATATCTGCTTATCATTATGAAGAACTTGAGAGATCCAAAAACCAAGATCTATCCCTCAACTACGAGGGGAGGTAAGGAATTGTCATCTAGCTCTGCACTTGATTCACCTTCTGTTATGAGTAAGCTAGCGACACCTACACCTGCTTCTGCTATTCGTTCTGATATGTCACATGTTATTGATGATACCACTTCTGCTATGCATGATACTTATGATAAAACTGCTGCTATGTCTGATACTACTGTGCCCCTTGGTGAATTTCTTGATGAACAAATTGCCAGGGCTAGAGAAAAAGAAACTATTGAATCTGAATACGATGATGAAAATATGCCTGTTATTCCCGAGGGCTATCTTTTTGATATGGAATCTTCTGCCGCTATTTTAGCTTGCAAGGATAGATATGAGCTTAAGAGGTTATTAATTAAATGGAACAAAGAATCACTTAGAGATAAAATGAAACCCAACCCTGCTTTTGCTACTTCACCTATTTGTGTTCCTGATAAGGAATATGAATTCTCTGTTGATCCTGATATAATTACTTTGGTTGAATCTGATCCGTTTTATGGCTATGAATCTGAAACTGTTGTGGCACATCTTACTAAGTTAAATGATATAGCTGCCCTGTTTACTAATGATGAGAGATCGCGTTACTTCTATATACTCAAAATATTTCCGTTCTCATTAAAGGGTGATGCTAAGATATGGTTTAATTCTCTTGATCTTGGTTGTGTGCGTAGTCCCCAGGATATGATTTATTACTTCTCTGCTAAATATTTCCCTGCTCATAAGAAACAAGTTGCTTTGAGGGAAATATACAACTTTGTGCAAATTAAAGAAGAGAGTCTCCCACAAGCTTGGGGGAGGCTTCTCAAGTTACTTAATGCTTTGCCTGATCATCCTCTTAAGAAACCTGAAATACTTGATATCTTTTATAATGGACTAACCGATGCTTCCAGAGATTACCTGGATAGTTGTGCTGGTTCTCTTTTCAGGGAAAGAACACCGGATGAAGCTGAAATTCTATTGAATAATATGTTGACAAATGAAAATAATTGGGCACCTCCTGAGCCAACTCCTGCTCCAATTACTGAGCCTATTCCTAAACCAACTCCGAAGAAGAGAGGTGTTCTATTCCTTAGTCCCGAAGATATGCAAGAGGCAAAGAAATCTATGAAAGAGAAAGGTATTAAAGCTGAAGACGTTAAGAATTTACCTCCTATTGAAGAAATACATGGTCTTAATATACCGCCTGTTGAAGAAACATATGATTTCAATTCTTTATTTACTGAAGAACCTCCTGATCCCGATATCCCGACACAGGTAGTAAAGGTAAATTCTCTCTATAAATATGATAAAGCTGAAGTCCCTCCTACTAAAATTGCTAGTCAGTGCTTGGATGAGTTTGATAACTTTATGTTTAAGCTAGACGACTTCAATGCTCATTTTGGTAGACAATTAAAAGAAAATGCTTATATGATTAGACGCTTGGGTGATTATATGGCTAATATTAAAGGTGAACTTAAACTTGTTAGCAAACATGCTTCTATGGTTACCACTCAAGTAGAACAAGTACTTAAAGCTCAAAAAGAAGTGCTTGATGAAATGACTAGTAAGAAAAATGATTATGCTGTTAGAGTGGCTACTAGAACTGGTAGAATGACTCAGGAACCTTTGTATCCTGAAGGCCAACTTAAGAGAATCGAGCGAGATTCTCAAAGAAATAATATTGATGTTCCTAGTTCTTCTAAAAAGAAGAAGAAGAAAAATGATAGAACTATGCAAACTTCTAGTGAACCTATTGCTGAACCACCTGATAATCCAAATATATCTATGTCTGATGCTGAAACACAATCTGGTAATGAACATGAACCTAGTGAAAATATTAATGATGATGCTCATGATGATGCTCAACCTAGTAATGATAATGATGTAGAAATTGAACCTGCTGTTGATCTTGATAACCCACAATCAAAGAATCAACTTTATGATAAAAGAGACTTTGTTGCTAGGAAACATGGTAAAGAAAGGGAACCTTGGGTTCAGAAACCCATGCCTTTTCCTCCAAAACCATCCAAGAAAAAGGATGATGAGGATTTTGAGCGCTTTGCTGAAATGATTAGGCCTATCTTTTTGCGTATGCGATTAACTGATGTGCTCAAAACAAATCCTTATGCTAAATATATGAAGGATATCATCACTAATAAAAGAAAGATACCGGAAGCTGAAATTTCCACCATGCTTGCTAATTATACTTTTAAGGGTGGAATACCAAAGAAACTTGGAGACCCCGGAGTACCTACTATACCTTTCTCCATTAAAAGAAATTATATTAAAACTGCTTTATGTGATCTTGGAGCCGGTGTTAGTGTTATGCCTCTCTCTTTATATCGTAGACTTGACTTGAATAAGTTGACACCTACTGAAATATCTTTGCAAATGGCTGATAAATCAACCGCTATACCTATCGGTATCTGCGAGGATGTGCCTGTTGTGGTTGCAAACGTTACTATTTTAACGGACTTCGTTATTCTTGATATTCTCGAGGATGATAGTATGTCTATTATTCTTGGAAGACCTTTTCTTAATACTGCAGGGGCTGTTATTGATTGCAACAAAGGCAATGTAACATTTCATGTTAATGGTAATGAGCATATGGTACACTTTCCGAGGAAACAACCTCAAGTTCATAGTATCAACTCCATTGGAAAATTCCATCGATTACAATTGGAGGTTTTGAATTTCCTCTTCCTACTATCAAAAAGAAATATGATATACTTATTATAGGGGATGTGCATATCCCCGTTGAGGTAACTTAGTGTTATTCGAAATTTCTCCGGTTTCATGATTATCGGAATGAGTTTGTTAACAAGACTTGATCAACCTTGTTAGTGGATTCTTTTTGATGAGCATGAGATGGATGAAACTCGAAGCACAAACTTCTGTACCCTCTCTATACTTTCTGTTAATTAGTAGAAATAAAGTAAAAATAGTATTTTTCTGTCTGTTTCCTGACTTATCCGTGCAATATAAAAATATCCCAAAAATAAAAGTCCTCAGAATGACATGCCAATTTAATATGTTTTTTTCGGGAATATTTGAGGATTTACTGTGCAAAAATTACCGTGGGAGGAGCTGCCACCTGGCCACGAGGGTGGTGGGCGCGCCCCCCCTCTAGGGCGCGCCCCTGCCTCGTGGGCCCACAGTGGCCCTCCTCCACTTATCCTAGCACCCATCTTCTTCCTCTGTCTCACACAAACCCAAAAAACCAACTCAAGCACGAGTTCCGGCCACTTTTGCTATGATTTTCGATCTCCTTGCTCAAAGCACCTGTCACAAAACTGCTTGGGGAGATTGTTCCTTGGTATGTGACTCCTCCATTTGTCCAATTAGTTTTTGTTCTAGTGCTTTATTCTTTGCAAATTTGTGCTGCATAGGTGACCATGTTCTTGAGCTTGCATGTCAAATTTATATGGTTCCAAGTAGTTCTAATGCTTGATATAGGCTCTAGGCACTTGTAGGAGTAGTTGCTATCAATATTATTGAGTTTGGTTTACTTTTATTTTGAAGTTACTAAAAATTTCAGAATTTTTCAGAGAAAAACAATATGCTTAGGAAGATGTTCCAAGGTGGTTCTTCTAAGAAGCAAGGACCCAGAATTGCTATGCGTGATGCTGACGAGGATCCACCAAGAGACGCTCCAGTACGGCCTTGCGAATGGCCGTCGGAAAATTTTATGGACCGTGCGGGAATTAAAGAAGAATTCAAAGCATATTTGCGCAATGCCGGTCTTGAGGATTTTGAGGCTAACAAATGCCCCCAGTATCATGATCTCACAAGTTCATTTGTGAGGAGGTTTGAGTATTCATCTTCGCGTAATTCTCCTTCAGTCATGTTTGATCTCTATGACAAATCTTATACCATGGACTAAGAGGATTTCACTTCTCCTTGCAAACTTCCATCATGGGGCAGTGTTAGGGATCCCCCTAAATCTGAATTTAGAAACTTTCTTACTAGTATAACTATGGGGGGATCTTGAGATATAACGCATGCTACCGTAGGGAGCATTCACTTTCCTGCTATACATTATTTTGCTCTCTTCATCGGTAGATGCATAAATGCTAAGGATGAAGCATGTCACATGTGTGTCCCTGATCTTAGCATTCTTAGGAGTGCTGTGTTAGGAGACCAATCTTATCATATGGGAGCCATTGTAGCTTGTAGGTTGCATCATAATAGACATAATGGAGATTTCTTTGGAGGAATTTATGCAACCCGCTTAGCTCATTTTCTTGAGGTAGACATTTGTGAGGGTGATACAAAGTTGCCTCCTGCATATTTAGATTATAACTCTATGGCTTCGCACCAGTTTGTCGAGAGGCCTGAATCACCTCTCTTATATCGTTTAATTTTTGATAAACGACGTGTTTTTCGTATTACTCTCCCTGCTCCTGCTTTCTTTGATTCACAAACAAAAAGAAGATATGTTATTACTAGAGACGAGGCAGAAGAGTATGAGAGGAGAGCGGAGGCAGCTCGACTCCACGCTGCAGCTCAGCAGGCGATAACCGCTGCACATCAGTGTTATCCCAACTATTCTTCCTCATCGCAGTACGACCCCAACTATTATTATGGATATCCGCCAGGCCAGCCGTGGCCATAGACCAACTTAGGACAAAAGCCTAAGCTTGGGGGAGTACGTATTTCTCACCTACATTACATTTATGTTTACACACACTCATTGCTAGATGTCGGTGCTCATACTTTTTCATTGTAATATCAATGCTAGTTTATTTTCTTTTTCCTACTTTCTTGTTGTGTGTTTGTTAAACCTTAAGAAAAAAAATAGTAGTAGTTTATTTTTCTGCTGTAGTAGTAATAACTAAAAAGAAAACCCAAAAATATTTCCCGTTCTTCTTTTGCTTGTTGGGAGCTTTCCCGTGTAAATAGTTTTATTTATTTTCTTTTCTTTGGGGGTCAGTACGAGAAGACCATAATTAAATTCTTGAAGTGGCTCTTATATGCATTATTGTTGATTTAACCAAGAGCTCATATTGCTTTGTCTTCTCCTGTTTATTGAATGCTCGCAGATTCCAGCTTAGTCCAAGGCACGTGCACTCTTATTATTATTCACACCGTTCGGTCATGCAAGTGAAAGGCAATTATGATGATATAGGATGGACTGACTGAGATGAGAAAAGCTGGTATGAACTCGACCTCTTTTGTTTTTGTAAATATGATGGGTCCCTCATTCTTGATTCAGATTATTATGAATAAACATGTTTGCAATGACAATTAGATATCATAGTTGCTTGTGCCATGCTTGATTAGCTATGAGTTATAATGGTTTACCTTGTGTGCCAACATGCTATTGAGATGATTATGATGTGGTATGATGGGGTGGTATCCTCCTTTGAATGATTTAAGTGACTTGACTTGGCACATGTTCACGCATGTAGTTGAAACAAATCAACATAGCCTTCACAATATTTATGTTCATGGTGCATTATATCCTACTCATGCTTGCATCCAATGTTTATTAATTTTAATGCATGTACATGGCTGTTGTCGCTCTCTAATTGGTCGCTTCCCAGTCTTTTGCTAGCCTTCACTTGTACTAAGCGGGAATACTACTTGTGCATCCAATCCCTTAAACCCCAAAGTTATTCCAGATGAGTCCACTATACCTTCCTATATGCGGTATCTACCTGCCGTTCCAAGTAAATTTGTATGTGCCAAACTCTAAACCTTCAAATAAACATTATGTTTTGTATGCTCGAATAGCTCATGTATCAACTAAGGCTGTCCTTATCTTCCGTGTTAGGCGGGTTATTCTCAAGAGGAGTGGACTCCGCTCCTCACTCACGAGAAAATGGCTGGTCACCGGGATGCCCAGTCCCATGCTTTATGCAAACTAAATCAAAATTAGTTGCAAACAAAACTCCCCTGGGACCTGATGTATGTTGGAGGCACTCGTTGTTTCGAGCAAGCCATGGATTGATGCTTGTTGGTGGAGGGGGAGTATAAACTTTACCATTCTGTTTGGGAACCGCCTATAATGTGTGTAGCATGGGAGATATCGCCATCTCTTGGTTGTTATGTTGACAATTAAAGTATACCGCTCAAAATACAATTTATCTCTATTTCAAAACCGAGCTCTGGCACCTCTACAAATCTCTGCTTCCCTCTGCGAAGGGCCTATCCATTTACTTTTATGTTGAGTCATCACCCTCTTATTAAAAAGCACTAGCTAGAGAGCACATCTGTCATTTGCATTCGTCACTATTAATCTATGTTGGGTGTGACTATGATTGGATCTCTTTTACCATGAATTACAATGTCTAGTCAGTCCTTGATCTTTAAAGGTGCTCTGCATTTATGTTTTGCGGTCTTAGAAAGGGCTAGCAAGATACCATCTTGTTATATCATATTATGATTGTTTTGAGAAAGTGTTGTCATCTGAGATTTATTATTATGACTTGCTAGTTGATTATGCTATTGATATCAGTAATTATGAGACCTAAAAATTATTGCAAATGTGGTTAGTTATGATCTATGCTGAAAACTTGAGGCTTGACATAGTTACAACAACAAGAGCAAACAGAGTTTGTAAAAGTTTTTCTTTCTTTCTTTCAGTTTGTCAACTGAATTGCTTGAGTACAAGCAAGGGTTTAAGCTTGGGGGAGTTGATACATCTCCGTCGTATCTACTTTTCCAAACACTTTTGCCCTTGTTTTGGACTCTAACTTGTATGATTTGAATGGAACTAACCCGGACTGACGCTGTTTTCAGCAGAATTGCCATGATGTTGTTTTATGTGCAGAAAACAAATATTCTCGGAATGACCTGAAACTCCATGGAACATCTTAGAAAAAATAATAAAAAAATCCTCGCCAAAGATGAAGATCAGGGGGCCCACACCCTTCTCACGAGGGTGGGGGGCGTTCCCCCCTAGGGTGCGCCCCCTACCTCGTGGGCCCCCTGGATGCCCTCCGATGCCAACTCCAACTCTATATATTTGCTTTCGGAGAGAAAAAAATCAGAGAGAAGAAATCATCACGTTTTACGACACGAAGCCGCCGCCAAGCCCTAAAACCTCTCGGGAGGGCTGATCTGGAGTCGGTTCGGGGCTCCGGAGAGGGGGATTCGTCGCCGTCGTCATCATCAACCATCCTCCATCACCAATTTCATGATGCTCACCACTGTGCGTGAGTAATTCCATCGTAGGCTTGCTGGACGGTGATGGGTTGGATGAGATTTATCATGTAATCGAGTTAGTTTTGTTAGGGTTTGATCCCTAGTATCCACTATGTTCTGAGATCGATGTTGCTATGACTTTGCTATGCTTAATGCTTGTCACTAGGGCCCGAGTGCCATGATTTCAGATTTGAACCTATTATGTTTTCATGAATATATGTGAGTTCTTGATCCTATCTTGCAAGTCTATAGTCACCTACTATGTGTTATGATCCGGCAACCCCAAAGTGACAATAATCGGTACCACTCCCGGTGATGACCATAGTTTGAGGAGTTCATGTATTCACTATGTGCTAATGCTTTGTTACAGTTCTCTATTAAAAGGAGGCCTTAATATCCCTTAGTTTCCAATAGGACCCCGCTGCCACGGGAGGGTAGGACAAAAGATATCATGCAAGTTCTTTTCCATAAGCACGTATGACTATATACGGAATACATGCCTACATTACATTGATGAATTGGAGCTAGTTCTGTGTCACCCTATGTTATGACTGTTACATGATGAACCGTATCCGGCATAATTATCCATCATTGATCCGGTGCCTACGAGTTTTCCATATACTGGTTCTCGCTTATTTACTTTTCCGCTGCTACTATTACAATCACTACAAAATACCAAAAATATTACTTTTGCTGTCTTTACTTTTTGTAACACCCTCGATGCGACTATATCTCCCACGTGTCGAGGCACGACTTAGAGGCATAATCGCATTGAAGGCATATGTCGCAAGTTAGGCAATCTTCACAACATCCCATGTAACATAGATAATAAAAGGGGAGATAACATAGTTGGCTTACACTCGTCACGTCAATCAAGTACATACATAACATTACATCATCCAAACACTCATGGCCCGACTACGGTGCCAAAATAAAAGATAACCCAACATGCGACACGGTCCCGTTCACCCCCAACTGGGCACCACTACTGATCATCAGGAAAAGAAACATAGATTCGTTGAGAGTCCTCGTCGAACTCCCACTTGAGCTCAAGCGCGTCACCTGGAGCGGAATCATCAGACCCTGCATCTGGTGTAATAGTAATCTGTGAGCCACAGGGACTCAGCAATCTCGCACCCTCGCGATCAAGACTATTTAAGCTTATGGGTAAGGCAAGGTAAATATGTGGAGCTGCAGCAAGCGACTAGCAAATATGGTGGCTATCCTGTTCGCAAAAGAGAGCGAGAAGAGAAGGCAAAGTGCGGTCGAATAACTAAAGGGCAAACCTGCGGCAAGCATTACTCCAACACCGTGTCCACTTCCCGGACTCCGCCGAGAAGAGGCCATCACGGTAACACACTCAGTTGATTCATTTTAGTTAAGTTAAGGTTCAAGTTATCTACAACCGGACATTAAAAAATTCCCATCTGCCCATAACCGCGGACACGGCTTTCGAAAATTCAAATCCCTGCAGGGGAGTCCCAACTTATCCCATGACAGGCTCTCACGGTCAATGAAGGAATAGACCTCCTCCCGAGACGTTCCGATCAGACTCGGTACCTCGGTTCTTCAAGACACTTCGACAGGTTAAAACAAGACCAACAACACCGCCCGAATGTGCCGACAAATCCCGATAGGAGCTGCACATATCTCTTTCTCAGGGCACACTCAGATGAACACTACATACAACTAAAACCAACCCTCGAGTTGCCCCGAGGTGGCGCTGCAAGTGGCTCTATTTGGACCAACACTCAGAGGAGCACTGGCCCGGGGGGGTTTAAATAAGATGACCCTCGGGGTCCGGAAACCCAAGGGAAAAAGAGGCTAGGCGGCAAATGGTAAAACCAAGGTTGGGCATTGCTGGAAAATCTTTAATCAAGGCGAACTATCAAGGGGTTCCCATTATAACCCAACCGCGTAAGGAACGCAAAATCTGGGAACATAACACCGATATGACGGAAACTAGGGCGGCAAGAGTGGAACAAAACACTAGGCGAGAGGCCGATCCTTCCACCCTTTACCAAGTATATAGATGCATTAAGATAACAAGATAATATAATGATATCCCAACAAGTAAATAAATGTTCCAACAAGGAACGGCCTCCAATCTTCACCTGCAACTAGCAATGCTATAAGAGGGGCTGAGCAAAATGGTAACATAGCCAAACAACGGTTTGCTAGGACAAGGTGGGTTAGAGGTTTGACATGGCAATTTGGGAGGCTTGAAAGCAAGTGGTAGGCATCGTAGCATTGGCATAGCAAAAGAGCGAGCAATCTAGCATAGCAAAAATAGTAGTGATTTCGAGGGTATGATCATCTTGCCTGCAAAGTGGTCAGAGTTGACTGGATCCTCGAAAGCAAACTCAACGGGCTCCTTGTTAGCGAACTCGTCTCTCGGCTCTACCCAAACAAGACAAACAAGCAACAAGGATACAATCAACCACGTGCAAGGATCAAACAATATGATGCAAGGATGGTATGCTATGCGGGATGCGATGCGGGATGCATATGCAAGATTTGACAAGGGATGCATGAACCTGGCCTCAACTTGGGAATCCAAGTGTGCCACTAGAAAGATGAGATGAAATCGCTTGAAAACGATATAAAGAACGCCGGAATTGGAGTTACGGTTTGGAAATGGCAAGCGATTCAAAAATGACACCGGTCTGCGGTTTATAGCAAGTAGCCATCTAAATGTAATGAGATGAACAAGCTACAGCACCCAAACATGGCAACAAAATGCATGGCAGGGATGCATTCAAGATTCTTAACAAAAGTCTAGCACTGAGCTACGGCCAAATCATCCATTAACAGGTTCAAACAAGCATGGCAAAAATGCATATGGTAAACAGATCTCAGACTTAGTGAAATTAACACTTGTCTGGAATTTCAGATCAGATAGCACTCTTCGGAGCATCAAAACTACATGCTACATGACCTGAACATGGCAAAGTAAAGCATGGCATGGAGCTACTCAAAGAGCTTAACAAAAGTCCCTTAGTGACCTTGAGCCAAAAGGGATCATAAAATACAATTGCAAGCATGTGAACATGGCAAAAACATAACCAGTTCTCAGACTTAGTGAAAACTGGAGCATGCTGAAAACAGATATCAAGTAGGCATGTTTACGAGCTCGATGCACTCACTACGGAGCAAGTCATGACAAACTAAGCGTACACCCATCAAGAATACACAAAATACAAGCTATACATGGCAAGCACAATAACATAGCATGCACGGATCAACTACAACATCATCGGCAAAATCGCTAACAAGTAGACAACCTGCCCAGATTCACAAAGTAGCAAAAGTAGAGCTCGATTGACTCAAGCCAGGGTGCTCCATAATTGCAAACAAAGACATGGATGGATATAGCACTACAAGATTAACAAAACATCCTTACTGATCATCCTCAAACGAGGCACGGATCACTAGGAAACAACATGAACATATGGCCATATGAGATAAACAGGTCAAGGACTTAGTGGAAATGCCAAGTCCCTGAAATCAGCATTACCAAGTGCCTCACTTTGCAAGCTTGTGCTAGTCACCACACACATCACAAAAATACATGGGTTGCACCTCTGGAAAGATGGCAAAACCCTTAACAAAACATATGTAGAGCTCATGGGCATATCAAGCACACAATAATCATGGCAAAAATGACAAATATCTAAACAAAGCAGCAGATCTGGCAATTATCTCAAGTAGCCCTCTTCTAACAGAATTTTGGGCATCAAGATGAACTCAAATGAAAATGATGCAATGAAATGAAATGATGTACTCTCTGAGTTGAACATTTTGATATGCTATATGCCAAAAACGGAGCTACGGGTGCGGAGTTATAGCATGATGAACAGGAGCACATGAACTAGGGTTTCGGGCAAAAAGTCAACCCGATCCGGATCTAGATCCAGCCGGCACGGATCCCGAGGATCATCGGAGTTCCTGTTCACCGGAGTGGACGAGCTCGCCGGAGACGTAGGAGGCCGCCGGAGGAGGGGGAGACGGCCGAGCGGCGGTGATGATGGCGGTGGCCGGCGATGGCGATGGCGGTGGAGGCCGGGCGGCGAGGCGCGACCGGGGGCGGCAGCTCGGCTTGGCGGTGGAGCGGACCGGGAGGCGGTGCGGCGGCCGATGTTGCGGTCCACGGTGGCGTGGCGGCGCCGGCCGGCAAGGGGAGCGGCGCGGGCGAGGAGAAGGGCGGTGGTGGTAATGGGCTCGCGGGGGCCCGACTTGGGCCTCCCGGGCCGGAGCGGTGGGAGGCGGCGCAGGGGCCACATGGCAGCTTCTGAGTGGTGGCGGCGATGTGTCCGGCGGCCGGCGGACGTGTCCGGCCGCGCGGAGAGGAGCGGGGCTAGGGTTAGGGGTGGAATGACCCGAAAATTTCGGGGGAGATGCTATTTTATAGGTAGAGGGAGCTAGGAGAGTCCAAATGAGGTGCGGTTTTCGGCCACGCGATCGTGATCGAATGCTCTATATGATGGAGAGGGTTGAGGTGGGTTTTGGGCCAACTTGGAGGGGTGTTGGGCTGCAACACACACGAGGCCTTTTTGGTCCCTTGGTTAACCGTTGGAGTATCAAACTAAGTCCAAATGGTATGAAACTTGACAGGCGGTCTACCGGTAGTAAACCAAGGCCGCTTGGCAAGTCTCGGTCCAGTCCGGAAATGTTTAATCCCCACACATGAAAGAAAGGTAGAAAAGACCATCGGAGGAGAACGAAGCGCCGGAATGCAAAACGGACAACGGGGAAAATGTTCGAATGCATGAGATGAACACGTATGCAAATGCAATGCACATGATGACATGATATGAGATGCATGACAACGATAACAACACACGGAGACAAAAACCTGAACCCGAGAAAATAAAATAACTTAACGCCGGAAACGGCAAGAGTTGGAGTACAAATTGGGAAAGTCATATCCGGGGTGTTACACTTTTGTTGCCGATACCATCACTATCATATTACATTGCTACTAAGTTTCCAGGTGTGGTTGAATTGACAACTCAGTTGCTAATACTTGAGAATATTCTTTGGCTCCCCTTGTGTCAAATCAATAAATTTGCGTTAAATACTCTACCCTCGAAAGCTGTTGCGATCCCCTATACTTGTGGGTTATCACTCACCATCATAGAAGGATGATCAAGTCTCCTAAAACCTCAAATCTGTAGCCAAACTCATCCTCTTGAATCTATATTCATACTCACAGTTTTGATTTTGCAGGTCATAGATCTGGGCTTGGAGGTGCTCGATTTTCTCATGAAGCTTGAAGATGGCCTCCCCAATGTCCTTGACGTCCAGCTTGTGCTTGTTGGTGAACTCCGTGATCATAATGTAATTGGAATCGAGTCCACGCTCCACCATCTCCTGACACTTGAAAACTTCCGGTCTTCCTTGGTCCCTCAACATCGCGGATGTGCAACAACCCCTCACGCATCTCAATGGTTTGAGGGTGTTGCAGCACTTCCGCGAGGTAGGGGTTGATGACCTTCTCGAAGAACTGGTCCTTGGGGGCACTTCAAGACGACATGACGACCTGGATCTGTCACAAAGACAGCTCGAAACAAAGACATGAGATTTTTGCATGATACGGTGGTCAAAACCTTCGGGGTGTTATATAATGAATTTTTACCGACCAAAATACGTGTCGTGTAAGAAAACGGAGTCCGGAGAGCACACGAGGTGCCCACGAGGTAGGGGGGCGCGCCCGGGGGGGGGGGGTAGGGCACGCCCTCCGCCCTCATGGAGCCCTCGTGTCCTTCCCAGACTGCTTCTTATTTATCTATTTTTCTAAATATTCCAAAACGGAAGAAAATTGTCATTAGAAATGTTTTGGAGTCGGTTTACTTACCGTACCACATACCTATTCCTTTTCGGAGTCTGAAACGTTCCGGAAAGTGTCCCTTATGTATTCCTCCGGGGTTACGGTTTCAATAACATTGGTTTCAACATTTATAGGATTACATGAGATATAATGTTTAATTCTTTGACCGTTCACCACCTTCGGATTTGTGCCTTCGAAGTTGTTGATTTTTATGGCACCAGAACGATAAACTTCCTCGATAACGTAAGGACCTTCCCATTTAGAGAGAAGTTTTCCTGCAAAAAATCTTAAACGAGAGTTGTATAGCAATACATAATCACCTATATTAAACTCACGCTTTTGTGTTCTTTTGTCATGCCATCTTTTAACTTTTTCTTTAAATAATTTGGCATTCTCATAGGCTTGGGTTCTCCATTCATCAAGTGAGCTAATGTGAAATAACCTTTTCTCACCGGCAAGTTTGAAATCATAATTGAGCTCTTTAATAGCCCAATAAGCCTTATGTTCTAGTTCGAGAGGTAAGTGACATGCTTTTCCATAAACCATTTTATACGAAGACATACCCATATGATTTTTATATGCAGTTCTATAGGCCCATAATGCATCATCAAGTTTCTTGGACCAATTCTTTCTAGATCTATTAACAGTCTTTTGCAAAATTAATTTGAGTTCTCTATTGCTCAATTCTACTTAACCGCTAGACTGTGGGTGATAAGGAGATGCAATTCTATGATTAACATCATATTTAGCAAGCATTTTACGGAAAGCACCATGAATAAAATGTAAACCACCATCAGTCATTAAATATCTAGGGACTCCAAACCTCGGAAAAATAACTTCTTTAAGCATCTTAATAGAGGTGTTATGATCAGCACTACTAGTTGGAATAGCTTATACCCACTTAGTAACGTAATCAACACCAACTAAAATATGTGTGTATCCATTGGAGGCAGGAAAAGGTCCCATATAATCAAAGCCCCAAACATCAAATGGTTCAATAACAAGTGAATAATTCATAGGCATTTCTTGACGTCTACTAATATTACCAATTCTTTGACATTCATCACAAGACAAGACAAACTTACGGGCATCCTTGAAGAGAGTAGGCTAATAAAAACCGGATTGCAATACCTTATGTGCAGTTCTATCTCCAGCGTGGTGTCCTCCATAAGCTTCGGAGTGACACTTGCGTAGGATCTGTTCCTGTTCATGATAAGGTACACAACGTCTAATAACACCATCTAATCCTTCTTTATAAAGATGTGTATCATCCCAGAAGTAATGTATTAAATCATATAAAAACTTTTTCTTTTGCTGGTATGTGAAACTAGGTGGTATAAATTTAGCAACAATATACTCCCTCCGTTCCTTTATATAAGGTGTATTTGTTTTTTGATAAAATTCCAGAATGTAAGGTGCATTTCTTCTAATTCCTCATAATTCCCTTATTAGCCCTCCAGAAAAAGGGAAAGTATCTTTCTCCTGATTGTCTGTATCTCTCCTTGTAGTAAAAGAAGGAAAGTATTTCTCTGTCGATTGCATGTATCTCATACTTTCCTCGACTAACTGATTTACTTGCCACTAACAAATAAATATGCCAAGGGTAATTTTGTCCTAACATGTCTATAATTTCATGCCTTGGTCACCATGCCGAAAATAATACACCTTACATAAAGGAACGGAGGGAGTAATTAGCATAATCAACATACCATGGAGCAGTACGAGAAGCATTTATGACATTTAATGGTTCATCAGGAAAGCTGTCATCAATAGGTAGTGGGTCATCAAGAACATTCTCTAGCCTAGACAAGTTGTCTGCAACGGGTTCTCAGCTCCCTTTCTATCAGTAATATGCAAATCAAATTCTTGTAGCAAGAGAACCCATCTAATAAGTCTAGGTTTAGCATCTTTCTTTTCCATAAGATATTTAATAGCAGCATGATCCATGTGAATAGTTACTTTAGAATCAACAATATAAGGTCTGAACTTATCACAAGCAAATACAACTGCTAAGAATTCTTTTTCAGTAGTAGCATAATTTCTCTGAGCATTGTCTAGAGTTTTACTAGCATATTGAATAACATTTAATTTCTTATCAACTCTTTGCCCTAGAATAGCACCTACAACATAATCACTAGCATCACACATAATTTCAAAGGGTAAAGTCCAATCAGGTGGCTGAACAATAGGTGCAGAGATCAATGATTTCTTAAGTATTTCAAATGCTTTTACGCAGTCATCATAAAAAACAAATGGTATATCTTTTTGTAATAAATTAGTCAGAGGCCGAGAAATTTTTGATAAGTCCTTAATGAACCTCCTATAAAAACTGGCGTGACCAGGGAAACTTCTTATACCTTTGACGTCCTTGGGACATGGCATCTTTTCAATAGCATCAACCTTAGCTTTATCAACTTCAATACCTCTTTCAGAAACTTTATGCCCCGAGACGATACCTTCATTAACCATAAAGTGGCACTTCTCCCAATTCAAGACAAGGTTAGTTTCTTCACATCTCTGCAAAACTCGATCAAGGTTGCTTAAGAAATCATCAAAAGAGGATCCATAGACGGAGAAATCGTCCATGAAAACCCCACGAATTTTTTCACAAATGTCAGAGAATATATCCATCATGCATCTTTGAAAGGTAGCAGGTGCATTACACAAACCAAAAGGCATACTTCTATAAGCAAAAGTCCCGAACGGGCAGGTAAAAGTGGTCTTAGATTGATCATCAGCTGACATAGGTATTTGAGAGAAACCAGAATAACCATCTAGAAAGCAAAAATGTGTATGTTTGGATAATCTTTCTAGCATTTGATCAATAAAAGGTAAGGGGTAATGATCCTTTTTAGTAGCCTTATTTAATTTGTGGAAATCAATTACCATCCTATAACCTGTAGTAATTCTTTGCGGAATCAATTCATCTTTATCATTAGGAACGACAGTAATACCTCCCTTTTTAGGGACACAACGGACATGACTTACCCACTGACTATCAGCAACGGGATAAATTATACCTGCCTCAAGGAGCTTTTGTATTTCCTTTCTTACCACTTCTTTCATCTTAGGATTCAGCCGTCGTTGGTGATCACGAACTGGTTTGGCATCTTTCTCCAAATTTATTTTGTGTTGACATAGTGTGGGACTAATACCCTTAAGATCATCGAGAGTATATCCAATAGCAGCACGATGCTTCTTCAGAGTTTTCAATAATCTCTCTTCTTCATGCTCTGAAAGGTTAGCACTAATAATAACAGGATATATCTTTTTCTCATCAAGATAAGCATATTTATGAGTATCAGGTAACGGTTTGAGCTCAAACACGTGATCACCCTTGGGTGGAGGAGGATCCCCTAGGATTTCAACAGGCAAATTGTGTTTCAGGATGGGTTCCTGTTTAAAGAATACTTCATCTATTTCCCTTCTTTCATTCATAAACATATCATTTTCATGGTCTAGCAAATATTGTTCTAAAGGATCACTAGGAGGTATGGCAATAGAAGAAAGACCAATAATTTCATCTTTACTAGGCAATTCCTCTTCACGGTGTTGTCTACAAAATTTAGAAAAGTTGAACTCGTGAGACATATCACCTAAACCAACGGTAATAATATCATTCTTGCAGTCTATCCTTGCATTAATAGTGTTTAAGAAGGGTCTACCAAATATAATGGGACAAAAGCTATCTTGTGGGGAACCAAGAACAAGAAAATCAGCAGGATATTTAGTTTTCCCACACAAGACTTCAACATATCTAACAATTCCCATTGGTGAAATAGTGTCTCTATTGGCAAGTTTAATTGTGACATCAATATCTTCTAACTCAGCAGGTGCAATATCATGCATAATTTCTTTGTATAAGTCAATAGGTATTGCACTAGCACTAGCACCCATATCACACAAGCCATGATAACAATGATCTCCTATTTTAACAGAAATAACAGGCATGCCTACTACATGTCTATGTTTCTTTAGCACAAGGTTTAGCAATTCTTGCAGTTTCATCATAGAAATAAATAACATGCCCATCAATATTATCAGCCAAGAGATCCTTAACAATAGCAATATTAGGTTCAACTTTAACTTGCTCAGGAGGTGTATAGGTTATAATATTGCTTTTACGAACCACAGTTGAAGCTTTAGCATGATCTTTTATCCTAACAGGAAAAGGTGGCTTCTAAACATAAGCAGTAGGAACAATAGGATCATTATAAGTGACAGTCTTTTCTTCAACTTTAATAGGTGCAACTACTTTTACTTCTATGGGAGGATGATATTTAAACCACTTCTCCCTAGGGAGATCAACATGAGTAGCAAAAGATTCACAGAAAGAAGCTACTATTTCAGAGTCAAGTCCATATTTAGTGCTTAATTTACGGAAAACATCGGTATCCATAAAAGATTTAACATAATCAAACTTAGGTGTCATACCTGACTCCTTACCTTCGTCGAGGTCCCAATATTCAGAGTTGCGTTTAATTCTTTCCAATAAATCCCATTTGAATTCAATAGTCTTCATCATAAAAGAGCCAGCACAAGAAGTATCAAGCATGGTGCGATTGTTATGAGAAAGCCGAGCATATAAATTTTGAATAATTATTTCTCTTGAGAGCTCATGATTGGGGCATGAATATAACATTGACTTAAGGCTCCCCCAAGCTTGAGCGATGCTTTCTCCTTCACGAGGCCAAAAATTATATATATAATTGTGAACACGATGAACAAGATGCATATGATAAAACTTCTGATGAAATTCCAATTTCAATCGTTTCTAGTTCCATGATCCCATATCATCACATAGCCTATACCATGTCAATGCATCTCCCTTCAAAGATAAAGGCAAGACCTCCTTCTTTATAAGATCATCGGGCACACCTGCAAGCTTAAATAATCCACAAACTTCATCCATATATATTAGGTGCTCATCAGGATGCATTGTTCTGTCTCCTGTAAAAGGATTAGCTAGCAGTTTTTCTATCATACCCGAAGGAATCTCAAAGTAGACATTTTCATTTTCAGTAGGCTCAGTAGGTTGACGAGCAACTCTTGGCTCTACTGGTCGGGGTGAAGATACCCTTAACAAGCCCCTCAGAGGATTACTTTCCATAGTAACAAGTGACAGTAAATTTCAGCACACTATATAAACTTTTTCCTTACCAAATTCCACCTACCAAAGGCGCTTCGCTCCCCGGCAACGGCGCCAGAAAAGGGTCTTGATGACCCACAAGTATAGGTGATCTATCGTAGTCCTTTCGATAAGTAAGAGTGTCGAACCCAACGAGGAGCAGAAGGAAATGATAAGCGGTTTTCAGCAAGGTATTCTCTGCAAGCACTGAAATTATAGGTAACAGATAGTTTTGTGATAAGATAATTGGTAACGAGCAAAAAGTAAAAAAAGTAAATAAAGTGCAACAAGGTGGCCCAATCCTTTTTGTAGCAAAGGACAAGCCTGAACAAACTCTTATATGATGTAAAGCGCTCCCGAGGACACATGGGAATATCGTCAAGCTAGGTTTCATCACGATCATATGATTCACATTCGGTACTTTGATAATTTGGTATGTGGGTGGACCGGTGCTTGGATACTGCCCTTACTTGGACAAGCATCCCACTTATGATTAACTTCTATTGCAAGCACCCGCAACTACAACAAAAGTATTAAGGTAAACCTAATCATAGCATGAAACATATGGATCCAAATCAGCCCCTTACGAAGCAACACATAAACTAGAGTTTAAGCTTCTGTCACTCTAGAAACCCATCATCTACTTATGACTTCCCAATGCCTTCCTCCAGGCCCAAATAATGGTGAAGTGTCATGTAGTCGATGTTCACATAACACCACTAGAGGAGAGACAACATACATCTCATCAAAATATCAAATGAATACACAATTCACGTGACTACTAATAGCAAGACTTCTCCCATGTCCTCAGGAACAAACGTAACTACTCACAAAATATATTCATGTTCATAATCAGAGGGGTATTAATGTGCATATAGGATCTGAACATATGATCTTCCACCAAATAAGCCAACTAGCATCAACTACAAGGAGTAATCAACACTACTAGCAACCCACATGTACCAATCCCAGACTTGGAGACAAGAATTGGATACAAGAGATGAACTAGGGTTTGAGAGGAGATGGTGCTGGTGAAGATGTTGATGGAGATTGACCCCTCCTGATGAGAGGATCGTTGGTGACGACGATGATTTCCCCCTCCCGGAGGGAAGTTTCCTCGGCAGAACAGCTCCGCCGGAGCCCTCGATTGGTTCCACCAAGGTTCCGCCTCGTGGTGGCGGAGTCTCATCCCGAAAGCTGGCTTATGATTTTTTCCTCATCGAAAGACTCCATATAGTAGAAGATGGGCATCGGAGGGCCACCAGGGGACCCACGAGGCAGGGGCGCGCCCAGAGGGGTAGGGCGCGCCCCCAGCCTCGTGGGCAGGGTGTGGCCCCCCTCTAGAACTTCTTGCACTCAGTATTTTTATATATTCTGAAAATGACTTCCATGAAGTTTCAGGACTTTTGGAGCTGTGCAGAATAGGTCTCTAATATTTGCTCCTTTTCCAGCCCAGAATCCCAGCTGTTGGCATTCTCCATCTTTATGTAAACCTTGTAAAATAAGAGAGAATAGGCATAAGTATTGTGACATAATGTGTAATAACAGCCCATAATGCAATTAATATCGATATAAAAGCATGATGCAAGATGGACGTATCATCCACAAGCTCCTTCGTCTTCAATCTCTCTTTCTCAACAATAGCCTGCAACACACCACTCCTCGTTAGCATTGTAATCATCGATGGACGCACACACAATGTAATGGAGGAAAGGTGAGAGAGTCCGTATAACTAACCGCCATGGCGATCTCCGCGGGCCATGCACGAGGTGTTATCTCAGGATCAGAGCTACTCAGGCGCTTCTTGATCTACGGGAGAGTCTTAGGACAATGTATCAGTCCATCACCAATGGCTAGAGAGCCATGGGACCTCCCGCCACCAGATATCATCACCAACTCTGTATCAAAAGGATCCTGGCTCGGGTTAAAGTCCTCTCCTTTCCTCGCCTTCCCCTCGTGTCTATACTTCACAAGCTTGTGGTGGGAGGTCTTGTTGGTGAAGCTCTCTGGATCATCTAGGTCAGACTCCATGAATGGCTTGGCCTTCTTGTACGGGGCCATATGGGCCATGCCATAGAGGTCGAACAGACCTGGCACAGGCTTCTTGTGGTGGTGCGCCAGAGAGAGAGGAACAAAGTATTAGTTAAGGGCTCAAGCTAGCATGAAGAATGATATTGCTATGTAAATAGGTCATTTTGGAGCTAACTAGCTAAGATTAGTTTAGGTCGTTATTGAGCTATCGAAGGTAGTTATGCCATTTTTTAATTGACTAAAGCATATTAAGTCATTTTATAGAGCTACCTAAGGTTATTATGTCATTTTAGAGCTAAATATGTCATAAATGAACTATCTAGCATGAAGAATGAATTGCATGAATCATGTAGCAAACCACATACCCAGTTATCCCCGTACTCAAACAGGTTGGAGCTCCCTTGATGGTGTGGCACACCTTCCATTTGGTCGCGCTTATCCTTGGCCCTTTAGTGTTCGACTTTCCATTGGGCAGAGCACCACGCATCCACCAACGCCTCCCAACAGTCCATCTTATCCACACACCATCTCGGGGGCACCTAAGTGAGTCAAGAGAAATTTCAACGCTACGCCTACGAATCAAATCAAGAAAACTAAGTTCAAGGCCTTAAGAATAGGTAATTACCTGCATGTACTTCTCCTTACTCAGAAACTTGCCGCGACACTTCTGCTTGCCCCTCTTAATATACTTCGAGGCGTAGTAGTCTCAAACGGCCTGCACCCGAGCCTCATGCCTTAAGTTCTGAAGTAGGCGCTTGCACTCGTTTTCGACAACCATACACGCGGCCTCCTGCTCTCCCTCTAAAACCCTGTAGAAGGTCTGCAATCAAACAAGACAACACTGACTAGTACAATCACTAGGTAGTGTTGATTTTTAATTCCGTAAAGGAGAAATTATCCAAAACTGATGGAACACAATGTCGGCCACCGTCTCGCACAAGACACCGTCGACCCTCTCCTCCGGCGGGGCCGGGGCAACCGAGTATAGCTCCCAGGTCAGTGCTAGTTGTGGAACCTGACCCTCACCGGGCAACGTAACCCACCCAGGGAAGTGTTGCCGGCAAAGCACACCAAGGACCTGGTTGGGCCTACGAGAACCAAGGGGGTGTACCCAGCCCCTGCAGTATAACAAGGCCAACGCATTAGATATTAATTTGAAGGAACATGAAGGCAAAAGGTTAAAAAATAGTAAATGCACTTACTTCAACCCTTTAGGCACAATCAACCACCTTTGGTCGGGGGTCATCAGCACGGGCGGGAGCTTTGTAGCGCCACGCTTGTAGACCTTCTTGCCCTTCTCAACCAGCTCGTCGTCGCTGTAGCTATCATCTGAAAAGGTGTCCTCGCTACCATCCTCCGAGCCACTAGCCTCCAGAGTCTCGTGAGCTGAATACCCCGTGACCGGAGTCTTCTGGGACGAAGACCTCGTGACCGGGGTCTTCTGGGATGAAGACCCCGTGACCAAAGTCTTCTGAGACAAAGACTCTGGGACCGGACTCACGTGGGGTGAAGGATCGACGACCCGAGTCTAGTCGGGGGAAGGATCAGTGACCGGAGGCTCATGGACCGGAGTCCAAGACGGGTCCATGTTAGACGGAGCACTCCTATGGTCAGGTGAATCAGCTGAGGATGGCTGCGAGGAAGGCGTAACAGCCTTCCTACCTCTCCTGTTGCCATGTCCACCTCTAGCAGGCTTCTTCGTCCTCCCCCGACCTCTCCCAGCCGAAGAAGAAGCGCCTGCCGCAGTTGTCTGCATACTGTCTAGCAGCGCTCTCCGTAGGGGCTGGGCTGGAATAATGGAACCACCCCTCTGAGTAGCGCTCGCAGGAGGATCGGGGCGCTCTGGAACCACCCCACCATCCTGTCAACACTTGCAATGACAAAAAGTAAACGAAATTAGTACAACATAAAAAATTTGGATACCTGACATGAACATAATAATATGTATATAATTTAAGTGTATCATAATAAAAATACACCCGATCAACACAAATATATATGGGGTCGGGGTGTGGTGTCAGGGTGTCGGGGTCTCGTGTCAGGGTCGGGGTGTCAGGGTCGTGGTCGGGGTGTGGTGTCAGGGTGTCGGGGGTCGGGGTAAGGGTGGGTGTGGTGTCAGGGTGTCGGTGGTCGAGGTGTCGGGGTGTCGGTGGTCGGGGTCGGGGTCGGGGTGTGGTGTCAGGGTGTCGGGTGTCGGGGTCAGGGTGTCGTGCCGAGGTGTCATGTCGGGGTTGGGGTCGGGGTGTCAGGGTGTCGGGGTCGGGGTCGGGGTGTGGTGTCAGGGTGTCGGTTGGTCGAGGGTCGGGGTCGGGGTGTGGTATCAGGGTGTCGGTGTCGGGGTGTCGGGTGTCGGGGTTCGGGTCGGGGTCGGGGTCGGGGTCTCTTTTTTCCTTTTCTTCTTCTCTTCTTCTTCTCCTCCTCCTCTCCTCTTTCTTCTTCTTCTCCTCTTCTCTTTCTTCTTCTTCTTTTTCTTCTTCTTTCTTCTCCTCCTCCACCTCCTCCTCCTCCTCTTCTTCTTCTTCTTCTCCTTTTTCCTCTTCTTAAACCTAGCACTAATTAACCTAACCTAAAACAAAACAGGAAAAAACTACACCTAAACCTAGCTATTCTTCTTCTCCTCCTCTTCTTCTAATTATTCTTAGTTTTTTTCATGACTAAACATAAACCTAAAACTAAACTAAACCTAAGACCAAACTAAAAGTAATCTAAATTAAACTAAATTAAGAACCAAACTAACAGTAATCTAAACTAAACTAAATCTAAAACAAAACTAAAAGTAATCTAAACAAAAAAACAAAAAAACAAAAAAAGGAGAAGAGGGCTGCGGCCGGGGCTCACCTGTGCGGCAGGCCCAGGGGCGCCGGGCGGCGGGGTTGCTCGGAGGCGGAGGGGTGCTGGACGAGCATAGGGGGCGCCGGGAGGTGGTGGCGACGGGGCCGCAGGGCTTCGGGGCGGCGCTGGCCGGGCGGAGGGGGCGCCGGGCGGTGGTGGCGACGAGGCCGCAGGGCTCCAGGGCGGCGGGGTGGTGCTGCGGCGGGGTGGGGCGGCGGTGGCGGGGCGGCGCTGGCCTGGCAGAGGGGGCGCCGGGCAGTGGTGGCGATGGGGCCGCAGGGCTCCGGGGCGGCGAGGTGGTGCTGCAACGGGGTGGGGTGGCGGCAGCGTCCGGGCGGCGGCGGTGTTCGACGGCGGCGTTGCGGGCGCGGGCGTGGTTGAGTTGGGAGAGAGGGGAGAGAGAGGGGGTGGGGCCGGAGAGACAGAGAGCGAGCATAGGAGGGGGAGACGGCCGTTAGCTGGGCCATTTCTTTGCCAGCGGACGGCAAAGGTCCAGAAGGCAGACGACAAAGTCCAAGCAGACGACAAAGAAGCTGACCTAGCCACGCCGTGCACCGTGGGGCCCACCTGGCCCTTTGCCATCTGCCTTCTAGCTCTTTGCCGTCAGCCAGCTGGCGGTAAAGAAAAAGCTGACGGCAAATAGACCTTTTGCCATCTGCCCATTCTTTGCCGTCCGCTATGTGGAAGCGGACGACAAAGAGTTGGCAGACGGCAAATTACCATATTCCAGTAGTGGCTATCACTCCCGACCTGCTGGGGATCCGACCATCTTCATAGGTAAAACCCTTTCTTGCTTCTGCTCGAAAGAGAACTTCTGCCCGTGAGGCCCCGAACACCATGATGCCTCTTCCTAAGGTGAACGCTCGAAGCACCCGCGCCCTGGTATGAACTTTCAAGAGGGCTCCCTGCCAGCCGCTCAGGGTGCCCCTCAACGGACATCCGCCGTGGAGATGGAGCGTGACGCCCCATCCTTAGATAAGTGATTTCATTGATAACGATACATCGGGAGTTTATCTCGGCATCAAATGCTCATTTTAATCTCAAGTGCAGGCGGCCCGCTCAGGCGTCAGAGATCGAGGAAGCGGTCACCCGAGGCACTCCTGCCCCTAGGACCAGTGGCGAGGTCGTACCCACCTCAGGGGATGCTCCCGAAGTGCCTCAAACAAAGACTTCGGAGACCTGTTCGGCCACCACCCCCTGAGTTAGAAAGTGTCTTGAACCATCGGCAGAGGAGGGCTTCTCTAAGGAATCCTGCCTTCCCCAGTGAAGAATTCAACACTCTCAGTTCGGTGGACACCTACCTCGGCGCGACTGATATGTCTCCAGTGTATCTATAATTTTTGATTGTTCCATGATGTTATATTATCATTCTTGGATGTTTTACAATCATTTTATAGCAACTTTATATCATTTTTTGGGACTAACCTATTGAAATAGTGCCGAGTGCCAGTTGCTGTTTTTTGCTTGTTTTTTACTTCACAGAATATCAGTACCAAACGGAGACCAAATAGAGTGAAACTTTTTGGAGATTTTTTCTAGACCAGAAGATACCCATTGGGCCAAAGAAGTACCAGAGGGGAGGCCCGTGGGGAGCACAACCCATCAGGGTGTGCCCAGGGGGTTGTGCCCCCCACGGAGCCCCCTGCACCAGCTCTTCGCCCTATAAATCCCTAAATATTCCAGAAACCCTATGGGTGTTGACGAAACACAATTACAGCCGCCGCAAGTTCCAGAACAGTGAGATTCAATCGAACACCATCACGGAGGGGTTCATCATCCTAATTGGTGCCTCTCCGATGATGCCTGAGTTGTCCACCATAGACCTACGGGTCCATAGGCGGTAGCTAGATGGCTTCCTCTCTCTCTTTTGATTCTCAATACAATGGTCTCTTGGAGATCTATTTGATGTAACGCTTTTTGCGGTGTGTTTGTTGGGATCTGATGAACTTTGAGTTTATGATCAGATCTATATCCATGAATATTATTTGAGTCTTCTTTGATCTCTTATATGCATGATTATTTATAGCCTCGTATTTCTTCTTCGAATCTTTGGTTTAGTTACGCCAACTAGATCAATTTTTCTTGCCATGGGAAGAGGTGCTTTGTGATTGGTTCGATCTTGCGGTGTTCTTTCCCAGTGACAGAAGGGCAGCAAGACACGCATGTATTGTTGCTATTAAGGACAACAAGATGGGGGCTATTCCTACATGAATAGATCTCGTCTACATCATGTCACCGTTCTTATTGCATTACTCCGTTTCTCCATGAACTTAATACACTAGATGCATGCTGGATAGCGGTCGATGTATGGAGTAATAGTAGTAGCTGCTGGCAGGAGTCAGTCTACTAATCTTGGACGTGATGCCTATATATTGATCATTGCCTTGGATATGGTCATAACTATTCTATCTTCTATCAATTGGCCAGCAGTAGTTTGTTTATCGACCGTGTGCTATTTCTTGAGAGAAGCCACTAGTGAAATCTACGGCCCTCGGGTCTATTCTTTATCATATTTGCTTTGAGATCTATTTTTATTCGCATTTGTTTTCAGATCTATTATTCCAGAAACCCCAAAATAACTTCTTGCACTTTTTATTACTTATTTTATTTCGTGTTTTATCAAGATCTATTTATCCAATCTACCACAAATTTTATCCCGTCAACTTGACAATTTCTGGCGTCGTTACTCGAAGAGGGATTGCCATCCCCTCATACGCGTCGGGTTGCAAGTATTTGTTTTTTGTGTGCAGGTACCATTTACATAGTTTTAGTAGTATCTTGTTAAGATTCCGCGACCTCCTTCTCGTTTGCTTGAATTTCTACGTCGGCAGGGCCTGACCGTGCGCATACCTCACCCGCCGTTGGACCGTCCGGATCACCAGGACGGGACCAAGGGGTGAGGGGCTACATGGCCAGTTAGGCTCCTGAGTTGCGATGCTCAGGAGTCCCCCTTGACGCCAAACAACCCGCGAAGAGGAGATGCGAAAGTAGGCCTTAGTGTTCTACGTCGGTAGAGCCCGACCCCGCGCATACCTCAATCGCCGTTGGACCGTCCGGATCACCAGGACGGGACCAAGGGGTGAGGGGCTACGTGGCCAGTTAGGCTCCTGAGTCACGATGCTCAGGAGTCCCCCTTGACGCGCAAACAGACCTTCATACCTGTCCTCGCTGAGGCCCGCTTGGGAGGGGTGTGCGACGACCCGGTCCGAGGGACCTGGCAGGGCGGTGTACGCTAGGTGTGACCTGAGCGTAGCCCCCATGCCCAGCCCCCTCGCGCGACTCTCCTGAGGGGAAAGCACTACGGTGAGGCCGGACACTGAGCCGGATGGCTCCCTGAGGTGAATGCGGCCAAGGGGCCGCCCTCAGTTGTTTATCACCAGCGCGGAGCATAGCGCCTCCGCACTTGCACGAGCATAGCCGCTCCTCAACTGTGTCAACTGCCAGCGCAGAGCATGATGCTTCCACTGGTGCGTGGGTGAGGGCTCCCTCTGAGTGGAGCCCTCGGGGCATGTACAACCCCGCCCTGACACGTGGCTTGCACGGCAGGGCTAGACGAGGTGTGTTTGGGCACTCGTGAGCCAGCGCGGGACTCACGAGGCCCTACCTCAAGGCGGGTTGTGCCTGGTCTTGATTCTTGATGGCTGTGGTGGCCCTACAAGATGGTTAGGCGACCTGCACCGAACGAATCTCCTAAGGCAATCAGATGAGAAGGACAAACACCAACGACCCTAGGAGGTGACATGAACGGGGCCGGCCCGCCAGACAGAGCTCAGTCGTTGGGTTTATCGACGCTGCAGGGACGGACCCGAGCACAGATGTGTGCCTAGTCTTCTCATGTGAAAATCCTAAAGAAAGATGGGCGGCGCGCGGCTCCCGTGGTGGTGGGGCACCGGGTCGCGCGCCCTGGCTTGTCCGTCCGTGATTAGGCCATGCGAGAACAAGGCACCAAGGGCCATGGGAGGTGACGTACACGGGAGCGGGCCCGTGAGCCAGAGCTCAGCCTCTTGGGTTTGGCGACGCTGCAAGGACGGACCCGGGCACAGACGCTGTGCCAGTCCTTAATCATGGGGCAGTCGTGGGCGGGCTTGCAAGGGCGTGCAACGTTCATGGTATCGAAGTATCAGATAGGCAGGTGATAGTCATACGACAATTCATGCAAGAGGCAAACTAGTTCCGATAGATGCAAGGACGATACATGCCACTGGGACGGACCCGAGAGTCCTGGGGATGATGCAGCCCGTGAGGCGCTCCCAACAGAGTAAACTGAAGATGCAAAAGGATACATGCCGCAAGGACAGGGCCATGTGACTTGGGGATAATGTTGCCTGAAGGGCGCCCCTAGCTGAATAAACTGGAAAGAGTCACCTGATGCCGTAGCTGGACTAATGTCAGGGCAGCTGAAGACGCGCGCTGGAGAGGTTGCCCTTCACGAGCCGCCAGGGTCCTGAGCCTCAGGAGGCTCCGCAGGCCCAGGTGGCTCCTGAAGAACTGTCGCGATCTCCGTCAGGACAGCGTGATGCCTAGCCTCCTGAGCCGCTAGAATGCTCCGCGGGTGGCGCTGGAAGGTGACAGCCGCGTTCAGCAGGCCGAGAGGCATGCATGCATAGCTTAGGGGGACCCTCGCACCGCCCAACGTGCGAAGGCCAGAATCTTCGCTGAGATGCGGCCCTGTTGTGCCCTAGAATGTCGATGCAGACGTGCAGCCCGCCGCCCTCGCCAAGGTGGAGAGCTGCGTTGGATGGTGGGCGACGGCCACCACGCATGGTCCTTGCCTCTTTAAGCTCCTGGATCGCCTTGGTGATGAACTCCTGAGCACAAGGCGTTCCTGTTGGAAATATGCCCTAGAGGCAATAATAAAAGCATTATTATTATATTTCTTTGTTCATGATAATTGTCTTTATTCATGCTATAATTGTATTATCCGGAAATCGTAATACATGTGTGAATAACAGACACCAACATGTCCCTAGTAAGCCTCTAGTTGACTAGCTCGTTGATCAATAGATAGTCATGGTTTCCTGGCTATGGACATTGGATGTCATTGATAACGGGATCACATCATTAGGATAATGATGTGATGGACAAGACCCAATCCTAAGCATAGCGTGAGATCGTGTAGTTCGTTTGCTAGAGCTTTTCTAATGTCAAGTATCTTTTCCTTTGACCATGAGATCGTGTAACTCCCGGATACCGTAGGAGTGCTTTGGGTGTATCAAACGTCACGGCGTAACTGGGTGACTATAAAGGTGCATTACAGGTATCTTCGAAAGTGTCTGTTGGGTTGACACGGATCGAGACTGGGATTTGTCACTCCGTATGACGGAGAGATATCACTGGGCCCACTCGGTAATGCATCATCATAATGAGCTCAAAGTGACTAAGTGTCTGGTCATGGGATCATGCATTACGGTACGAGTAAAGTGACTTGCCGGTAACGAGATTGAACGAGGTATTGGGATACCGACGATCGGATCTCGGGCAAGTAACATATCGATTGACAAAGGGAATTGCATACGGGGTTGATTAAATCCTCGACATCGTGGTTCATCCGATGAGATCATCGTGGAGCATGTGGGAGCCAACATGGGTATCCAGATCCCTCTGTTGGTTATTGACCGGAGAGCGATCTCGGTCATGTCTACATGTCTCCCGAACCCGTAGGGTCTACACACTTAAGGTTCAGTGACGCTAGGGTTGTAGGGATATGTATATGCAGTAACCCGAATGTTGTTCGAAGTCCCGGATGAGATCCCGGACGTCACGAGGAGTTCCGGAATGGTCCGGAGGTAAAGATTTATATATGGGAAGTCCTGTTTCGGGCATCGGGACAAGTTTTGGGGTTATCGGTATTGTACCGGGACCACCGGAAGGGTCCCGGGGGTCCACCGGGTGGGTCCACCTATCCCGGGGGGCCACATGGGCTGTAGGGGGTGCGCCTTGGCCTACATGGGCCAAGGGCACCAGCCCCACATAGGCCCATGCGCCTAGGGTTTGAGGGGGGAAGAGTCCTAGGAGGGGAAGGCACCTCCTAGGTGCCTTGGGGGGGAGGGAAACCCCCCTTGGCCGCCGCCCCCCTAGGAGATTGGATCTCCTAGGGCCGGCCACCCCCCCTTGGCCCTCCTATATATAGTGGGGAAAGGAGGGACTTCATACCTTGGCCTTTGGTTGCCTCCTTCTCCCTCTCCAACACCTCCTCCTCCTCCATAGTGCTTGGCGTAGCCCTGCCGGAGTACTGCAGCTCCATCAACACCATGCCGTCGTGCTGCTGCTAGTGCCATCTCCCTCAACCTCTCCTCCCCCCTTGCTGGATCAAGAAGGAGGAGACGTGGATGTTCCGTACGTGTGTTGAACGCGGAGGTGCCGTCCGTTCGGTGCTAGGATCTCCGGTGATTTGGATCACGTCGTGTTCGACTACATCATCCCCGTTCTTTGAACGCTTCCGCTCGCGATCTACAAGGTATGTAGATGCATCTAATCACTCGTTGCTAGATGAACTCATAGATGGATCTTGGTGAAACCGTAGGAAAATTTTTGTTTTCTGCAACGTTCCCCAACAGTGGCATCATGAGCTAGGTCTATGCGTAGTTCTTCTTGCACGAGTAGAACACAATTTGTTGTGGGCGTAGATTTGTCAACTTTCTCGCCGCTACTAGTCTTATCTTGCTTCAGCGGTATTGTGGGATGAAGCGGCCTGGACCAACCTTACACGTACGCTTACGTGAGACCGGTTGCACCGACTAACATGCACTAGTTGCATAAGGTGGCTGGCGGGTGTCTGCCTCTCCTACTTTAGTTGAAGCGGATTCGATGAAAAGGGTCCTTATGAAGGGTAAATAGAAGTTGACAAATCACGTTGTGGCTTTCACGTAGGTAAGAAAACGTTCTTGCTAGAACCCTACTTCAGCCACGTAAAACTTGCAACAACAATTAGAGAACGTCTAACTTGTTTTTGCAGCAAGTGCTTTGTGATATGATATGGCCAAAGTTGTGATGAATGATGAATGATCTATATGTCATGTATGAGATGTTCATGCTATTGTAATAGGAATCATGACTTGCATGTCGATGAGTATGACAACCGGCAGGAGCCATAGGAGTTGTCTTTATTTTTTGTATGACCTGCGTGTCATTGAAGAACGCCACGTAAACTACTTTACTTTATTACTAAACGCGTTAGTCATAGAAGTAGAAGTAGTCGTTGGCGTGACAACTTCATGAAGACACGATGATGGAGATCATGATGATGGAGATCATGGTGTCATGCCGGTGACAAGATGATCATGGAGCCCCGAAGATGAAGATCAAAGGAGCTATATGATATTGGCCATATCATGTCACTACTTTATATAATTGCATGTGATGTTTATTATGTTTTATGCATCTTGTTTACTTAGGACGACGGTAGTAAATAAGATGATCCCTTACAACAATTTCAAGAAGTGTTCTCCCCTAACTGTGCACCGTTGCTAAAGTTCGTCGTTTCGAAGCACCACGTGATGATCGGGTGTGATAGATCCTTACGTTCACATACAACGGGTGTAAGACAGTTTTACACAGCGAAAACACTTAGGGTTAACTTGAGAGCCTAGCATGTACAGACATGGCCTCGGAACACGGAGACCGAAAGGTCGAACACGAGTCGTATGGAAGATACGATCAACATGAGAATGTTCACCGACGATGACTAGTCCGTCTCACGTGATGATCGGACACGGCCTAGTCGACTCGGATCGTGTAACACTTAGATGACCAAAGGGATGTCAAATCTGAGTGGGAGTTCATTATAATTTGATTAGATGAACTTAATTATCATGAACTTAGTCTAAATATTTTACAATATGTCTTGTAGATCAAATGGCCAACGTAGTCCTTAACTTCAACGCGTTCCTAGAGAAAACCAAGCTGAAAGACGACGGCGGCAACTATACGGACTGGGTCCGGAACCTAAGGATCATCCTCATAGCTGCCAAGAAAGATTATGTCCTACAAGCACCGCTGGGTGACGCACCTGTCCTCCCTGCAGAACAAGACGTTATGAACGCTTGGCAGGCACGTTCTGATGACTACTCCATCGTTCAGTGCGGCATGCTTTACAGCTTAGAGCCGGGGCTCCAAAAGCGTTTTGAGAGACATGGAGCATATGAGATGTTCGAAGAGCTGAAAATGGTTTTCCAAGCTCATGCCCGGGTCGAGAGATATGAAGTCTCCGACAAATTCTTCAGCTGTAAGATGGAGGAAAATAGTTCTGTCAGCGAGCACATACTCACTATGTCTGGGTTACATAACCGCTTGACTCAGCTGGGAGTTAATCTCCCGGATGATGCGGTCATTGACAGAATCCTCCAGTCGCTTCCACCAAGCTACAAGAGCTTTGTGATGAACTTCAATATGCAGGGGATGGAAAAGACCATTCCTGAAGTATTTGCTATGCTGAAATCAGCAGAGGTAGAAGTCAAGAAGGAACATCAAGTGTTGATGGTCAATAAAACCACTAAGTTCAAGAAGGGCAAGGGTAAAAAGAACTTCAAGAAGGACGGCAAGGTAGTTGCCGCGCCCAGCAAGCAAGCTGCCGGGAAGAAGCCAAAGAATGGACCCAAGCCCGAGACTGAGTGCTTTTATTGCAAGGAAAGTGGTCACTGGAAGCGGAACTGCCCCAAATACTTAGCGGACAAGAAGGCCGGCAAAACCAAAGCAGGAGCTGCGGAATAAACGGAGACTGGCGAAGAACGAGGTGACGATGCGCGTCGGGAATGGTTCCAAGGTCGATGTGATCGCCGTCGGCACGCTACCTCTACATTTACCTACGGGATTAGTTTTGAACCTCAATAATTGTTATTTTGTGCCAAGTTTGAGCATGAACATGTATCAAGATCTCGTTTAATTCGAGATGGCTACTCATTTAAATCCGAGAATAATGGTTGTTCTATTTATATGAGAGATATGTTTTATGGTCATGCTCCGATGGTGAATGGTTTATTCTTTATGAATCTCGAGCGTAATGCTACACATATTCATAGTGTAAGTACCAAAAGATGTAAGATTGATAGTGATAGTCCCACATACTTGTGGCACTGCCGCCTTGGTCACATAGGTGTCAAACGCATGAAGAAGCTCCATGCTGATGGACTTTTAGAGTCTCTTGATTACGAATCATTTGACACGTGCGAACCATGCCTCATGGGTAAAATGACCAAGACTCCATTCTCAGGAACAATGGAGCGAGCAACCAACTTATTGGAAATCATACATACTGATGTGTGCGGTCCAATGAGTGTTGAGGCTCGCGGTGGCTATCGTTATGTTCTCACCCTCACTGATGACTTGAGTAGATATGGGTATGTCTACTTAATGAAACACAAGTCTGAGACCTTTGAAAAGTTCAAGGAATTTCAGAGTGAAGTTGAGAATCAACGTGACAGGAAAATCAAGTTTCTACGATCAGATCGTGGAGGAGAATACTTGAGTCACGAGTTTGGTACACACTTAAGAAAATGTGGAATAGTTTCACAACTCACGCCGCCTGGAACACCTCAGCGTAATGGTGTGTCCGAACGTCGTAATCGCACTCTATTAGATATGGTACGATCTATGATGTCTCTTGCCGATTTACCACTATCTTTTTGGGGCTATGCTTTAGAGACTGCCGCATTCACTTTAAATAGGGCACCGTCGAAATCCGTTGAGACGACACCGTATGAATTGTGGTTTGGGAAGAAACCTAAGCTGTCGTTTCTAAAAGTTTGGGGATGCGATGCTTATGTCAGGAAACTTCAACCTGAAAAGCTCGAACCCAAATCGGAAAAATGCGTCTTCATAGGATACCCTAAAGAAACTGTTGGGTATATCTTCTACCTCAGATCCGAAGGCAAGATCTTTGTTGCCAAGAATGGGTCCTTTCTGGAGAAAGAGTTTCTCTCGAAAGAAGTAAGTGGGAGGAAAGTAGAGCTTGATGAAGTATTACCTCCTGAACCGGAAAATGGCGCAACTCAAGAAAATGTTCCTGAGGTGCCTGCACCGGCTAGAGAGGAAGTTAATGATAATGATCAAGATACTTCTGATCAAGCTCCTACTGAAATTCGAAGGTCCACAAGGACACGTTCCACACCAGAGTGGTACGGCAACCCTGTCTTGGAAATCATGTTGTTAGACAACAGTGAACCTTCGAACTATGAAGAAGCGATGGCGGGCCCGGATTCCGACAAATGGCTAGAAGCCATGAAATCCGAGATAGGATCCATGTATGAAAACGAAGTATGGACTTTGACTGACTTGCCCGTAGAACGGCGAGCCATAGAAAATAAATGGATCTTTAAGAAGAAGACAGACGCGGATGGTAATGTGACCATCTATAAAGCTCGGCTTGTCGCTAAGGGTTATCGACAAGTTCAAGGGGTTGACTACGATGAGACTTTCTCACCGGTAGCGAAGCTGAAGTCCGTCCGAATCATGTTAGCAATTGCCGCATTTTATGATTATGAAATTTGGCAAATGGACGTCAAAACGGCATTCCTTAATGGTTTCCTTAAGGAAGAATTGTATATGATGCAGCCGGAAGGTTTTGTCGATCCTAAAAATGCTGACAAGGTGTGCAGGCTCCAACGCTCGATTTATGGGCTGGTGCAAGCATCTCGGAGTTGGAACATTCGTTTTGATGAGATGATCAAAGCGTTTGGGTTTACACAGACTTATGGAGAAGCCTGTGTTTACAAGAAAGTGAGTGGGAGCTCTATAGCATTTCTCATACTATATGTAGATGACATACTTTTGATGGGAAATGATATAGAACTTTTGGACAGCATTAAGGCCTACTTGAATAAGAGTTTTTCAATGAAGGACCTTGGAGAAGCTGCTTATATATTAGGCATCAAGATCTATAGGGATAGATCGAGACGCCTCATAGGTCTTTCACAAAGCACATATCTTGATAAGATTTTGAAGAAGTTCAAAATGGATCAGTCCAAGAAAGGGTTCTTGCCTGTTTTGCAAGGTGTGAAATTGAGCTCAGCTCAATGTCCGACCACGGCAGAAGATATAGAAGAGATGAGTGTCATCCCCTATGCCTCAGCCATAGGTTCTATTATGTATGCCATGCTGTGTACCAGACCTGATGTAAACCTTGCCGTAAGTTGGTAGGAAGGTACCAAAGTAATCCCGGCAAGGAACACTGGACAGCGGTCAAGAATATCCTGAAGTACCTGAAAAGGACTAAGGAAATGTTTCTCGTTTATGGAGGTGACGAAGAGCTCGTCGTAAAGGGTTACGTCGACGCTAGCTTCGACACAGATCTGGATGACTCTAAGTCACAAACCGGATACGTGTATATTTTGAATGGTGGGGCAGTAAGCTGGTGCAGTTGCAAGCAGAGCGTCGTGGCGGGATCTACATGTGAAGCGGAGTACATGGCAGCCTCGGAGGCAGCACATGAAGCAATTTGGATGAAGGAGTTCATCACCGACCTAGGAGTCATACCCAATGCGTCGGGGCCGATCAAGCTCTTCTGTGACAACACTGGAGCTATTGCACTTGCCAAGGAGCCCAGGTTTCACAAGAAGACAAGGCACATCAAGCGTCGCTTCAACTCCATTCGTGAAAATGTTCAAGATGGAGACATAGAGATTTGTAAAGTACATACGGACCTGAATGTAGCGGATCCGTTGACTAAACCTCTCCCTAGAGCAAAACATGATCAACACCAGAATTCCATGGGTGTTCGATTCATCACAATGTAACTAGATTATTGACTCTAGTGCAAGTGGGAGACTGTTGGAAATATGCCCTAGAGGCAATAATAAAAGCATTATTATTATATTTCTTTGTTCATGATAATTGTCTTTATTCATGCTATAATTGTATTATCCGGAAATCGTAATACATGTGTGAATAACAGACACCAACATGTCCCTAGTAAGCCTCTAGTTGACTAGCTCGTTGATCAATAGATAGTCATGGTTTCCTGGCTATGGACATTGGATGTCATTGATAACGGGATCACATCATTAGGATAATGATGTGATGGACAAGACCCAATCCTAAGCATAGCGTGAGATCGTGTAGTTCGTTTGCTAGAGCTTTTCTAATGTCAAGTATCTTTTCCTTTGACCATGAGATCGTGTAACTCCCGGATACCGTAGGAGTGCTTTGGGTGTATCAAACGTCACAACGTAACTGGGTGACTATAAAGGTGCATTACAGGTATCTCCGAAAGTGTCTGTTGGGTTGACACGGATCGAGACTGGGATTTGTCACTCCGTATGACGGAGAGATATCACTGGGCCCACTCGGTAATGCATCATCATAATGAGCTCAAAGTGACCAAGTGTCTGGTCACGGGATCATGCATTACGGTACGAGTAAAGTGACTTGCCGGTAACGAGATTGAACGAGGTATTGGGATACCGACGATCGGATCTCGGGCAAGTAACATATCGATTGACAAAGGGAATTGCATACGGGGTTGATTAAATCCTCGACATCGTGGTTCATCCGATGAGATCATCGTGGAGCATGTGGGAGCCAACATGGGTATCCAGATCCCGCTGTTGGTTATTGACCGGAGAGCGATCTCGGTCATGTCTACATGTCTCCCGAACCCGTAGGGTCTACACACTTAAGGTTCAGTGACGCTAGGGTTGTAGGGATATGTATATGCAGTAACCCGAATGTTGTTCGGAGTCCCGGATGAGATCCCGGACGTCACGAGGAGTTCCGGAATGGTCCGGAGGTAAAGATTTATATATGGGAAGTCCTGTTTCGGGCATCGGGACAAGTTTCGGGGTTATCGGTATTGTACCGGGACCACCGGAAGGGTCCCGGGGGTCCACCGGGTGGGTCCACCTGTCCCGGGGGGCCACATGGGCTGTAGGGGGTGCGCCTTGGCCTACATGGGCCAAGGGCACCAGCCCCACATAGGCCCATGCGCCTAGGGTTTGAGGGGGAAGAGTCCTAGGAGGGGAAGGCACCTCCTAGGTGCCTTGGGGGGGAGGGAAACCCCCCTTGGCCGCCGCCCCCCTAGGAGATTGGATCTCCTAGGGCCGGCCACCCCCCTTGGCCCTCCTATATATAGTGGGGGAAAGGAGGGACTTCATACCTTGGCCTTTGGTTGCCTCCTTCTCCCTCTCCAACACCTCCTCCTCCTCCATAGTGCTTGGCGTAGCCCTGCCGGAGTACTGCAGCTCCATCAACACCACGCCGTCGTGCTGCTGCTGGTGCCATCTCCCTCAACCTCTCCTCCCCCCTTGCTGGATCAAGAAGGAGGAGACGTGGCTGTTCCGTACGTGTGTTGAACGCGGAGGTGCCGTCCGTTCGGTGCTAGGATCTCCGGTGATTTGGATCACGTCGTGTTCGACTACATCATCCCCGTTCTTTGAACGCTTCCGCTCGCGATCTACAAGGTATGTAGATGCATCTAATCACTCATTGCTAGATGAACTCATAGATGGATCTTGGTGAAACCGTAGGAAAATTTTTGTTTTCTGCAACGTTCCCCAACAGTTCCACGCCCCGTGCCCTCTTGAGGGAAATGTGCGGCGAAGCACGCGTCCACATGATGCCCGAGCGCCTCCCTCGTGACGAGGGCTAGGTCTGAGGCCCTCCAGAAGAGAGCCCTCGAGCCCAGCCCAAGGAGGGCGCTGGGCGCGCCTTCCTATGCAAGAGAAGGAGGCGCCCCATCTGCGGGCGTAGGTCCTGAGGTGGTGCTGCTGGAAGCTTCCCTCTTGAGGTCCTTGGCGGAGTAGCTTCTTCTTCTTCTTGAGGTTGGCCTCAGGAGGGTGCGGGGTGCCTTCATTGTCGGGGTCTTCGGCTGCTGCAGCCTGGTAAGCGCGCTCGAGGGAGCACACTGCATCTCTTTCCTCACAGCTGACCGAGATGACGCTGCCACTCCCTGGCATCTTGAGGATGTTGTAGCCATGGTGGGTCACTGCCATAAACTTGGCCAAGGATGGATACCCAAGGATGGCGTTGTACGGCAGGCGGATGTGGGTGACGTGAAGTCGATGAGCTCGGTGCGGTAGTTGTCATGCCGGCCGAAGGTGACAGGGAGGCGGACCTGCCCTATCGGGGTGGTGGAGCCGTCAGTCACTCCTGAGAAAGGCTTGGTAGGCTGTAGCTGATCGTATGGCACCTGAAGACTGTCGAATGTCTCGACGGACAGGACATTGAGCCATGTGCCGCCATCGATGAGGGTCTTGGTGACTTGAACGTTGCTGATGACGGGTGAGCAGAGCATTGGGAGGGCGGCAGCAGTCGCTGCGCACTTGAGCTAGTCCGCCGAGCTGAAGGTGATGGCGCACTTGGACCACCTGAGCGGGCGCGTGGCCTCGAGCCTGGGAAGGGCCGCGTTCACCTGCGAGCAAACTACTTGAAGACACGCTGAGAGGCTGGGGCTTGAGCACCACCCAAGATACAGGCGATGGCACGTGGATCTTGGAAGCCCCCAGCCCCCTCGTCCTGATGGTGGTCATCGTTTCTCCTTGGTGGTGGCGGCAGCGGAGGGAGGCCAGCGTTGCCCTGAGCACGGTCCTCACGAGGCTCCTCCCTCCAGGGGCCCTCGCGAGGCTGGTCCTCGCGAGGCCGGTCACGCCACTCCTGGCGGGGGCCGCGGTCGTCTTGGCATCCTCCACTTCGTCCTCCTCGTCGGTCGTAGCCTCGGTCGTTGCGCTTGGGGCGTCAACCGAAGTGCCCATCTCGGATGGCCTTGAGCTCCTGACAGTCGCTGGTGTTGTGGCTGTGAACATTGTGGAAGGCGCAGAACGGGCGGTTGGCCCTAGATGATTCGGGGTGGTCGCGACCCCGCTTCATCTCTGGCTCCACCGCGAGCACGGCATCCCCCTTGCGCTTCACGTCCTTGATCTTTGCATTCTTGTCCTCCTGGTCAGCAGCTGTGAGCTCAAGGAGGGAAAGGCGTCGTTCCTCAGCCCTTGCGCACTTGGTTGTCATGTTGAACATGTCCAGGGCTGAGCATAGCTCATCATGGATGGCGAGCTCATCCTTTATCTTGACGTCGCGGACGCCATCGAAGAACGCAGAGATGATGGCCTCATCCGTCACCTTGGGGATCTTGAGGCGGACATTGTTGAAGTGTTGGATGTACTTCTGTAGGGTTTCCCCTGGTTGTTGCTTGATGCGCCGCAGGTCGCCTGTGGCTGGTGGGCGGTCGCGAGTGCCCTGGAAGTTCGTGACGAAACGCTCGCGCATCTCGCCCCGGGAGGAGATCGATCCCGCGGGCAAGTTCAGGAGCCACGAGCGCGCGCCATCCTTGAGGGCCATGGGAAAACAGTTCGCCATGACCTTCCAGTCTTCGTTGGCTGCCTCGATGCTCAGCTCGTAGGGCCGCAAGAACTCCGCAGGTCGTGGGCGCCATCGTAGCGTGGAGGCAGGTCTGGTTTGAACTTGCCTGACCAGACGACGGTGCGCAACTCAAGAGTAAAGGCTCGGCATCCTGCTGTGGTCACCGGAGCCCTGTCGCGGTGGCAGAGCCTGATCCTGATATTCACGCACCGCCACCGCAAGCGGCACGCAGTCTTGATGCAATGGCAATAGGAGTACAGGAGCGTTTTCTTGCGGCCTCGGGACTTCTTGGCAGCTTCCTTCTTCGTGCGCGGGTGCCCCGCGTGGCGGGCCACGCCGCGGGACCACCCGTCTTGGTGCAAGGGTGCCATCTTGATGCGGAGGCGGCGGAGATGCTCCATGAGCCGCGTGTCTTGGTGCGAGGGCGCCATCTTGATGCAGAGGCGACAGAGGCGCTCCGTGAGCTACGTCGCCCGCGGCTGGAGGTGGGCGAGGCAGCGAGAGGGATGGTGTAGGAGAGCCCTCGACAGCACTGACGAGCTCGGTGACGCGGTCTAGCTAGTCGTATCGTCGACCAGGCGGTAACGCAGGAGCTCACGTGCCATGAGCAACGCGACCTGCGTGTCTGTGGGCGCGCGACGAGCGTGGGACGACGAGCCGACCGGAGTCAGTGATGGGGTGGCAGTACGTCTGTCCCGCCGCACGAAGGGGTGCAGCGATGAAGCCTGATGCTCGTTCACTGCCGAGCCAGTGGAGGCATTGGCAGCGGGTGACGGAGAACGACGGGAAGGTCCGCCAACGGGCGCCGTATGAGTGACGCGGGCGGCGAGGGCAGCCCGACGCTCAGCACGGGCCCGGCCAGCGTCAGACATGGATGCGGTGGATCAGTGGAGCATGAATCAACGGAAGAAAAAGCTTCAGCGCACCCCTACCTGGCGTGCCAAATGTTGGATTGCGGGTTCCGGCAAACCCTTGAGGTTTGAACACTGGGGTGCGCACGAAGATCTCTCTCTCCCTAGCTCACTCTCGCAACGATCTCTAGGCCTAGCTCGCCTAACCCAAGGAACAAGTGACACGAGAGTTTATACTTGTTCGGGCCACTGTTGTGGTGTAATACCCTTCTCCAGTGTGGTGTGGTGAGATTGCCTCGTGGGCTGAGGATGAAATAGTACAATGGACGAACAACCTCTTGAGGAGAGGTGTTCTTGAGCTCGATGAGCTGGTGTGCTTGAGGATGGTCCGAATGATCCGTCCAGATGAGCCGATCCTTGACTACGGTGGTGGCTAGACCTATTTATAGAGGCACCGGTCCTCTTCCCAAATGTTTAGGCGGGAAGGGATCCCACAACGACCAATTTCAAAGGGAGACAACTAGTACAAGTTATCCTGACAAAAGGTGGTCTTCGCCTGCCAAAGGCTCTGGTGGTGACGCCGCCCTGGGCTCCGCGGTGACCTCCGTCCTGCTGGTCTTGGTCTTGTTGCACCGATATGGAAACCTTTTCCTGATGCTCTGGACTCCTCGCCTGCGCCTGCTTCCTTAGCACCAAAGAGGAAACTGGCACCCTACGCCCGCTGGCGCCCGCCTGGCCTTGGTCATCATGGCTCATGTCACGCGGACCTCGCGAGGTGCCCCTTGGATAGATATCCCCGCTCCTTAGGAGCCAGCCTAGCGAGGCCGCCCTTGGGGAGGTCTTAGTGTTGTCCGCCTCGCGAGGCTTGGCCCCTCACAAGGGTCTTGAGTGGTTGCTGGTGAAGATGGGCCATACCAGGCCGTTGATGGAGCCACGCCCTGGGCCGCAGGCAGACAAGTCTGGGTATCCCTGTTCCCAGGACACCGACAACAAGGAGGCGCTAGGCCAGGAAAAGGGAAGGTCGAAGAGAAGCTCGTCTGGACCAGCGCACCCCTGCACTGGTGATAGGTAGTCGGTTTGCCCGTCCCTCTAGCATCCTCCCCTACGCCACCCCTGATGCCCTACCACGGCCTCCGGCGAGAACCACGCAAGGAGGAGGCATCCACCCGTCCGTCGGATCGACCTCACCCTACCGTTGAAGAAGGCCTCTAGAGCGTCAACCACCACCACACCACCTGCGTCTCCACGCCCAGGCCACTCCAGCCGATGCCCAGCCACCCCACCGGAGTAGGACGAACACCGGCTGCATCACCACCATCTTAGAAGGGCCGCCGGTCACCCCTTCCACCGCCAGCCGCCACTACCAGCCGGATCTGGGCAGGGCCTACCAGATCCGCCGCCAGCACTCCCCTGGGCCTCTAGAACCCCACTAGCCGAGGTGGAGAGGGGAGGAGCGGATGAGGCGGCGTCGGCAGGCCACCAGGACGCTTGGAGGAGGAGAGAAGCCAAAGCAGAGGTCGGCTGGCGCCCGACGCCATCGAGTAGGGGATGGCGCTCCATGAGGACCACCACCCCCACGAGGGAGAAAGCCGCCCCCCGCCGCCTACGCGACACGACCTTTGGCCGGCTGCGCCACAGGGGACGGTGAGGGAGGGGGCGAGGGAACGGGAGCGGCGTCGCTAGGGTTGCTCCCGGGGGCGCCCGCGGGAGTGCCTCGGGAGGGTGGGGGCTTCTGTCTTCGATGCTTTCAATCACGGGAGGGAGGGGGGCAAAAAACATTACCATCTATTTACTTTCAATCTTGCAACTAGCAATACCGGGGCTTGACAAACCCCTGAAGTTGGGTGCAAGTATTGTTTTCGTTTGTGTGCACGCACTATTTACCTTGCTAGCTTGGTGATTCCTACTAGTTCAGTTAAATCTTGGTTCTCAACTGTGGGAAATAGTTTTCTTCTATGGTATATCACTCGTCCTCTTTAGGGCAAAATCCAACAACTCCTACGGGAGCAGCAAAGGAATTCCTGGCGCTGTTGTCGGGGAATCATCTTTATCAAGTCAGGTACCTACACACAAACTTTTTATTTACTTTTTTATTTCTTGCCTAGTTACCTTTGCTTTTTTTGCTTTGTTTGCCATTTTTTTTAAAAAAATACCAAAGTACCTTATTACTATTTTAGTTTGTGTTGCTATCATGGCTAGTTCTTAACTTGCCGTCTCTAAGCCCGAGCTAGAAGTTTTTAATTTCAAACCAAGGGGCAAAGAAAGTTTAATAGAAGCGTGGTATAGAATTTGTGATGCTCAAAATAGATCTACTAACAAACAATCTACCACAATACTCCTTAGAAATTTCTATATTGGTGTTACTACTTGGTATAGGTTTGTTCTTGATGCTATCACTAGAGGAAATTTCAAAAATAGTCATACTTTGGATGCTTTTAATGCCATGGGAAGTTTAGTTGGATTTCCACCGATTAAGGTTAATGAAACTGAAATAACTTTGGAAGACTTTATAAAAAAATTGGATATTTATCGAAAATAAAATGCCAACTCATCAACAATTAGAAGAACTGGATAAAAAGGTGCATAATCAAGTTACTAAGTTAGGCTCTATAGTAGGAAATGCTTTGGAATTATTAAAGGAAAAAGAAGCAATTACTGATAGAGTAGAACAAAGTTCCACTAAAATTGATAAATTGAAAGAAGTTATAAATGTCTTGGGTTCAGCTTTCTTCCACAAAAACTAGTGAGGAAGCTTCTACAAATAAGGATTTGAAATTCACTTATGTGTCTAAGGTTCCTAGGCCAAACATGGGTGCTTCTTCTAGTAAAGAAAAGGGAGATTTAAAAATGATAAGTGTGCACCCAACTTTTAGAAGATAAAAATGAACATGCCTTTGACAATAAATTTTTCGACTTTGTGCCTACGAGTGTTATGGCTAATAAAATGTTTGGTAATCCTCCTCAGAAATCAAGTTGCTTTATTGAAGAATTAAATGATGATAAAACTTGATACATTTGCATTATGCCTAGCTAAGAGTATTAAACAGTAGCGCTTGTTGGGAGACAACCCAATATGTATATTTTTATTTCTTATTCAGTATAGTGGGTCAACATAATGAATTCTATTGTAATAATGATGTTTGTATCTTTTCTTTTGCTTTGTGCCCCAAGTTAAGCCTTTGGAATGTTGCAAATGCAAATTTTATTACCTTCTTTATATATATCTGAAATGGGAACATAATTCATTAAATTAAGAAAAAAGGCTAATCACTCATTTAAAAAATACTCATGCAATGTACAAAAAATATGCATTCAATGTAAAACAATGATGTCCGCTTTTTAAAATATATTCTTAACATTATAATTTTTAATATATTGTAAAGAAAATTTTCACATATTTAAAAATAATATGCTGTACCATTCGAGAAAAGTATTTATGCAACGTAAAATAAAATGTTTATACAATGCAAAAAAGATGTTCGTCTGGTTTTATAGGTTTTGTACTAATGAAAAAATGTTCGTGACATTTTCAAAAAATGTTTATACATTGAAAACAAATGTTTCTTGTTATTTAGAAACAAGTTACACACCACTCAGAATAATAGTCATGACATTAAAATAATATTCCCATGCTTCGGAAAAATAGTCATGGTATTAAGAAATGCTCATGTAGTTTAAGAAAATGTTTCCTATGATTCAAAAGAAATATATATATATATATATATATATATATATATATATATATATATATATATATATATATGAATATATTTACTATTTTAGAAAAATATTCCGAACATATGTCTAGAAAAGTTTAGTCATGTATTATGAAAAATATTCAAAGTGTAAGAAAATATAAAAAACTGAATAAAAAAGGTAAAGGACCATAGAGACAAAAAAAATGAAAAAAGAGGAATAAACCCAAAATAAATCGTGCACAAAAAAATAACCACAAAGAAAATAACAAAATCGAACGTTAAAAAGAAAACCACAGCAAAGCACACCAGACCGAAAAAAATCGGTGCACAAAAGGAAGAACGATATTTCCTCCGCGCACGAAAAAAAGATAGTTGCGGCAGGCCCGTTCGGGAGATCATCTGTCTCGCATATGCGAGAGATAATCATGGCGATATATCTTTCCAATTGAGGCGATATATACCTCTCTTTTCATTTTATTATTTTTTCTTACGTTTTCTTGTTTTCTCTCACCCCATTAAAAATCGTCAAAATATTCAATACCAAGTTTCATTAACTCAATAAATGTTTGTGACTTAAATAAATGTCCGCGAATTGAAAAAGAATGTTCATGAATTTAAAAATTGTTTGTGTATTTTAAAAGAGCCCCACGAAATTCTAAAAAAGTTCGTGGAATGATAAAAAATTTGCGAACAATCTCTGAAAGGTCTGTGGTCTTTATAAAATTAGAAAATTTTCTCATTCTTTTTTTTTTGAAAATCAAGAACATTTTTTGAGAAAAATGAACATTCAAGTTTTCGAATTGAAAGAAGAAAAATACTCCCTTCATTCCTAAATATTTGTTTTTTAGAGATTTCAAATGAAATACCACATACAGATGTATATAGACATATTTTAGAGTATAGATTCACTAATTTTGCTCCGTATGTACTCAGTTGTTAAAATCTCTAGAAAGACAAATATTTAGGAACATAGGGGGTATAAGATAAGTAAAGAAGAACCAAATAAAAAAAGAACACTGAAAAAAAAAAGGAAAAAGGAAACTGAAAACTCGGAAAGGTAGGAACCTTTTTGGATGGGCGGATTCTATTTTGCGCATACGTCAGGGGTTAGCTACCTGACGCGTAACCAAGACCTGCGATATTTGTTGTAATTGGGCTGGCCTACTTCTGCCCCCCCCCCTCCCCACTGATTTTCAGAAGGTTTTCTTCCCTTTTTCCATATCCGCGAACAATTTTCATATTAATTAATTTATAAAAAAAATTCAAACATTTTTTATAATTTTAGTAACTTTCGAAATATGGAGCGTTTTCTGAATTCATGAACATTTTGTTAATATGACATTTTTTGAATTTGTAAATATTTTTAGAATTCGGAACATTTATTGACATAGATTTTTTAAATTTTAATTTTTATTTCTAATCCTTAATTTTTCTGAAAATTGGTCAAAGTTTTGGAAATTAGGTACATGTTTTAAAATTCATATATAATTTCCAAAACGGGAAGATTTTTCAAATTCGTGAGTATTTATTAAATTTGGAACAATTTAAAATTCGTGATTTTTTCGACATATAGGAACATTGTCCAAATTTGTGATGAAATTCAGGACATTTTTTTTTAATTCAGAACGAGTTTTGAAACTTGGGAACATTTTTATATTTAACAATCATTTTTGGAAATTCTTCTTTTTAACATTGTATGTTATCCAGAACGGCCTTTTAGAATTCAGGAGTTTCGAACTTTTTTTCGAAGCTAACAAAGAAAAAATAACAGGGGCGCCCCGTCGCGCACATGGGTCGTCCCAAAGAGCGTACATGCAAATGCCGGGGGCGGGGAGGGGGGGGGGGGGTGCGTTTGCTTGCTGAGCACCGCATACTGCATACGGATAGGAGGTCCCTTGTAGATGGTTCCTAAAACCGGTGACACTCTCAATTCGCTTAATGTTTAATGGGCCAGCCCATGTACCTACGCACGTGGGCGATCCGAGCCTTAACAGTTGGAAAATTCTATTCGCCGCTCGCTGCGGCAAACGGTCGAGCGATCGCACAGGGGCAGCGCAGCGAGCGACAGAAATGGGCCGGCCCACACATAATGCGTCCAAACCGGTTTTGGGAACCGTCCAGATGGTTCCCTGAACCGGTTTTTTTCCTGTATCGTTTTTTCTGGTTCTTTTTCGGCTTTCTATTGTTTTTTTATTTCTCTTTTTTTTGTTTCTGTTTCTTTTTCATTTTTTCGTTTTTTGTTTCTTGTTTCATTTTTTTTCAAGTTTACTTTTCTTTATCAGAATATGTTCGTAGTTTTACAAACGTTTATGATTTTCTTCTTTATTTCTTTTCTTTTCTTCTTGTCCTTTAAAAAAAACTAAATATTGTTCGTGTTTCCAAAAAATGTTCTCAAAATTCAAAATTTGTTCTCGTTACACAAAAAAGTACAAAAGTTCTGAAATTCAGAAAATGTACTAAATTTTTTGTTCACATATTCAAAAAATGTTAGCTCTTCCAAATTTTTTCAGGATTTTTCAAAATTCTCTCTGTTTCAAAATATGTTTTCAAGATTCAGAAAATGTTTGTGCTTTAAAAAATTGTCCGGACTTCCAAATTTGTACGGAATTTTTTAAAATTTCTCTCCATTTCGAAATATGTTCTCAAGATTCAAAAAATGTTCATGCTTTAAAAAATTGTTCGCGCTTCCAAATTTGTTCAGGATTTTTTAAAATTGTTCACCATTTCAAAATTTGTTCTCAAGATTCAAAAAATGTTTGAGAATTCAAAAAAAAATTCCAGCTTTCCAAATTTGTTCACAAATTCAATAATAGTTCATGTTTTTAAAAAAATCACAAATTCAAAAAATATTCTGGAAGTTTTAAAAATATAAACATTTTTGTTTTTTGTTCACAAATTCAAGAAATGTTCCCCTTTCTCAAATTTGTTCACATCATCAAAATGTTCCTGTTTTACAAAATTTGTACGAAAATTCGGAAAATGTTTTTAGTTTGAAGAAAATATTCATAATTTTGAAAAATTGAGTTGTAGGAGGTCGTCGGTTCGACCCAATAAATTATCTGTAGTCTTTAACTATCGCGCTGCTAGTTGAACGTGATAATGTCTACATCACAGTGGTTTGCACGGCAGGCCACTTAGTGCGAAGTCACGTGTTCGAGTTACAGCGCTATCGCTAATTTCTTTTTTGCGACTTTTCATCTCGGAAACGTTCCGCCGCGTGCCACTGTAAATGGGCCGGCCCACGCTAGCCGCTCCTGTGCGAAGCGCCGGCATTTCGCCGCAGCGAGCGGCCTATAGGTGCTCCCTTAACAGTTGCTACGAGTGATACACAACAGTTGTGTTGGCAATGAGCGAGAAGTTGGTTGCTTGGATCTGTCCAATTAGCCGATGATACATGCGCCAGATGAACACCCTAAACCCCAAAACAGTGCTTGATACTAATACTTCGCTTTTTCATAATGTAGTGTGCATAGATTTTTTTTAAGTCAACCTTTGCAAACTTTGAACAAGTTTACAGAGAAAATTATGACATGCACAACACTAAATATATCAAATATGAAGCTACATCTTATGATAAATCAAATGATATATGTTTGGATTTCTAGATGTATATATTTTTCTCGACAAACTTGATCAATGTTTGTGAGGTTTGGCTTTTTAAGAAAAATCCGCATGCACTACATTATGAATGGAGGGGGTAATTACTGTTAACAATTTTCCGTAAAAAAGACGATATACTCAAATCAAATGAATATAATAGCTTCGTATTTGGTTTCCAATCAACAAATCACGCGGAAATCTGAACACGCATCTAACGCTCACACACACACACACACACACACACAGACACACACACACACATAAATGCGAACATTTTTTGAAAAATTGAACATACAAATTTTCGAATTGAAAGAAGAAAAATATAAGATAGATAAAGATTAATCATATCGAAAAACAGAAACAATTAACAATCAAACTTGGGCACATTTTTAAATTAACAATCAATTTTTAGAAATTCGTTTATTAACACTGTATGATATCCAGAACGGCCTTTTAGAATTCAGAAGTCGTGAACATTTTTTCGAAGCTAACAAAGAAAAAACTATTAACAGAAAAAATAACAGGGGCGCCCCATCACGCACATGGGTCATCCCAAAGCGCATACATGTGAATGCCGCAGGGGGGGGGGGGGTGCTTTTGCTCGCTGAGAAAACTATGACACACAACACCAAATATATCAAATATGAAATTAGTACATCTTATGATGAGTCTAATGATATATGTTTAGCTTTCAAGATGTAAATGTTTTTCTTCACAAACTTGATCAACGGGTGTGAGGTTTGACTTAAAAAAAAATCTGCATGCACTACATTATGAACAGAGGAAGTAATTAACATTAACAATTTTCGTAAAAAAGACGATATACTCAAATCAAATGAATATGATAGCTTAGTGTTTGGTTTCCAATCAACAAATCACGCGGAAATCTGAACACACATCTAACGCTTACACACACACACAAACTCACACATGCACAGTGCATTTCCGTCTCAGCAATAAACACACGATACACAAATTTTTAACACCACATCAAAGATGTATACATGCAACCCGGCCGTGAACCAATGCTCGCCTAGTTGTAGTTGATATATCGGCCTTGAATCATCACGCTTGGAAGCAAATATTCCATCGGCAATCGATGTTGCCCACTTGAGCTGGCCCTTCACCTCCCTCCGTGTATAGCGAGTATGTAGAAGAGCTGCGTCCCCGACAGTATGATGGTGAAAGCCTCCATGGTTATCTACGAGTCAATCCAGACCAACACAAACAGTTATTAATAATTATATCGTGCCACATCAGTAGTCACAAACTCACAACTTGATTCCCTACGACTACGAATGCTGATCAAATTAAACAGTGCGTCTGTCGGTCTTACCAGTCTAGCATTCCTGCCGTTCAGGTCAATCTCCTTAACTGCCAATCTGGAGAATCAGAAGGTGCCAAAGAGGATACAAATAGGTCAGGCAAAACGTTACATATGCACGCATGCAAAGAGAGTTGGGAGTGTGGTACGCAGAAGTGGTCATATACTCCTACATACCCCATGGCAAGCAGCGTGAGCATCCAGGCGATGAACGCGGAGGAGGCTGCCGCCGGCAGGCTCTCGTGGCTCCACGCGCGGACATGGTGGAACCCGGCAAGCGCCGCCCCCATACCGACCACGCTGGCGATCACGGCGAAGATGACGAAGAACCCGGTCGCCGCGTTCCCTATCGGGAAGTAGATCGGAGAGAAGTGTGACGGCAGCTCCAGCCCGGAACCTGTATAACAACAAACATCTGCTCAGCCCAGGGAATTTACACAAGATACATAGGCACGGAGGACACCGCGAATTAACGCTTGTTCCCTACAAGATAATGCACCCGGATTATGCACTAGCAGTGAGCAGTACGTACCTATGAAGAAGCCGTTGTTGATGGCGAAGTTGATGGCCCATCCGCCGACCGCGGCGACGATGAGGTACATGCAGAAGTTGAGCATCAGGAGGAGGCCGGCCACCGGCTTCAGCCCCGCGTTCGCCATGTGTGCGTGCGTGCTCCTAGCTGTGAACGCTTCCACCGATCAGATTCAGAGGCTGCGCTCTACTTCTTCTACTGGTCAGTATCAGTATTTCAGGCGGCTTAAGGATTGTATCGGCAGCTGCACCTTATATATAGATACAGGGCGTGCGCACGAACGATCGACGGGAAAATCCAGGCTAGATTTGTTCCTTGCTTCCCTCGGCTGCATGGACAGCCGATTGCTTGCTTGTGGAGGCTGGGTTACGTCAAGTTTGTGACAAACTTGATGCTTAAGGCAGCCGTCCCCGCGGTCTGGGGCATTCGGCCTCTCGACCTGTCAGAGATTCGATCCGTTGGCCTCGAGGATAAAATGACGGCTGCCTGGACAGTGGATACCTTTCCTTGCCGGACATGCATACTATATGCATCGACCCTTTTTTGGTTCAGTTTAGTTTAGTTCCCGCGCTTTATTGCTTTACAGCCGTGGAACGCAGCTTTGGCCGTCGTCTCTTGGTATGATGCTGCGTGCAACACAAGTCTGGTAGATGCCAAATACTCCCTCTGTAAACTAATATAAGAGCGTTTAGATCACTAAAATAGTAATCTAAACACTCTTATATTAGTTTACGGAGGGAGTACTACGTAGTAATAAAGAAAAGGAAACATATGATTGCGTCTTGGGCCACTGGATCACAAGATGGACGGCTAGGATGTCCGGTTAAGAGCACGATTGCAAGCCTAAAATCGATTGCGGACGTGAAGGAATTTGGTGAAGCCCTTCACTCCGCCCAATCCCCTCAAATCTCACCCCATCCCTCTAATCCCCAAATCTCTACTCCTAATGGATGAGTTGGTTGAATAGTCCCACCACTTTCGTCTGGTTTTTTTTCGTCTGACTTTTTTTTCGTTCGGTTTTACTTCGTCCCACCTTCTCTCATTGGTTTTTCTTCCTCCCATTAAAAAACCAAACCCCATTAAGGAGAGATCTTGTTTCATGGTTCCTTTGGTAGGTGTTGATTCAATTCAATTATGTAAACAATAAGTAATTCAGAATTCAGAAATTACACCATATATGTGGGATCACCTTCCTAAAATACAGACACGAGATTTTCTCGATAATCTTCCATAATAAAATAATATATTTCTTCATAACAAATCACTAATCACGCGTGCCATGCTTGACAATCACAAGTTTCATATGGGATCACCTTCCTAAAAACCCCACGCTTTGGATCCCCGCCTCCCATCGATCGAATGAAACCCCACCCCTTCGTCCGCCTATCCCGTAAATCTTGCTTCCTTCCTCCGCAGCCTCCTCAAATCCTCCTCGTCTCTCCCCCAAGCTGTTTTGGACGAGGCAGACGCGGCGGCGGCGGAGAATGTGCGCATGGTCGGGTGAGTTTTGAACGTGCACATGGTAGGGCGAGCAGAGCAGAACTCGTTGGTGCACCTACTACCGGCCACGGGCGCGTAGCGCTGCCTCGTGTAGCCATCGTAGACGCGCCGGATCGCCTTGCCAGCGCGTTCCTTCCATTCGACGGCCGGGTCCGATCGTGACGGCACCGTGCCGTTCTCGTCGATGCCGGCCACCTCCGACCAGCTACTCGCCAGCCGACAAAACCGCATCCTAGGCGGATGTCTCGTCCCCGCCATGCCCTACCCGGCCGCGCACTACCATGGTCGTCCTCTTCGACGCGACACGAGATCGTAATCTGCCAAGGCGCCATGTGGGACTCGGAGATCAGCTCTGTCGGGGGCAAGCTCCACTGCGCCGCACACTGGCACCAACGTTGCCAGTTCACTGGAGCTCGGAGGAGGCTGTCGCGAAGCTGCTGCCAGCCTGCCACCTCGGCAGACTATACCTAGGCAGAACGAAAACGGGGCCGGCCGGTGCTCTGGACTTAGAGGAGGAGGAGGAGCATGGTGGAGGACGCGCAAGGCTTGTGCTTCACCCAGATTGTGTACCATTGGTATTATTCCAGCCATCTACTTAGTTGAGGAGCATGCGAGCTCTAAAACAACTTTTCTCTTAGGTATTGATTCTCGTTTTTGTACTTAATTAACAAGCTACAGGACTGCAACGTATGGTGGGCATCCTCATGGGAGGGCTGGGAGTGTTGGACTGGAGCCTCGCTCCATGACGTACGCTCTCGCCAGAGTACTCTCCTTGGCTTCTTCTACATACACAGATATACTTGATGAAGTTGTTCGTCAATTGCAAACTATGTGTAGTTCAGTACTCAATAGTGATCATTTTGTATTGTTGATTCTGATTCAGAAAGGTAGGTTTCAGAAAAATAGTGAACACTCTGTATTGTAAGAGCCATGCTAATTCAAGTCAAAGGTGTGTTGACAAGTTAATTTTAGCTTGTATAAGATGGAAGTATCTCGAAGATAAATTTCATAGCTGATGTTCCTCTCATACATAGCAGGATGTGGATCCACCTCCTTTGTCAACGACTCCCATTATGTCTAGGCAAGTAGTTATTAGTAAAATTATGGCGCATGTATGTTTGTTACTTTCAGTTGTTATGCATCTACGCTAGATTTAGAGGATACCTTTTTTTAATTAATTTTTTTGGAAGCTTCTATGTTCAATAGAGTCCTTGCAACTTATGTCGTTATGGGTACAAACTTATTTTTTTCTCTGAAACTCAAATATATGCTTCTTTTTTGGGCTTACAACACTAGAGAGAGTTCATGGATTCCAATTCGGTGACATCACATATGAATTTAATAAGAAGATATGGGATGGTTTCACAGAAAGATTGTCCAAGGTGTGTATTTCCATTTGTATGTGGAACAGTGTCGCTCCAGCAAGGTTCTGTTTCACGTAATCTTCAGAATATTATAAATCACACATCCGTTCTTGAGCAATATTTTACTTGTTGAACTCTAGCAGCGGTTTTTCTTGATACATAGAGCAAACATGTTTTTAATCTATTGTCCAGAATTGAATGTATCATTTTTCCTCATTGTGAACTTGTGTAGAGGGTGGTCAGAGAATATGTAATTATATTGGGGTGTTTCTTTTTCATCTTAGGTATTGAAGGATACAATGAGTTGACCAGTTATGATTCCCTTCAATCCGTCAAATACATATTTCAATACATCACTATTTTTTTCTAGAAGAGCCATGGCTTTAATTCTTGATGATGCGTTGGCGGCTTCATTTATAGTTCCGTTCGATAGAGGATCACAACCAGCCAACAAGTTTTTTATTTTGTTTTTGGCCTCTAACAAGTTAGCCTAACCAATCAATCATAAACAACATCCTGCATCCATAGTACATTGTCGCTGTCAAGTTTGTATCTTGCATAGTAACATCACTCTTATTCTTAAGAATTCGTACAGTAGACAATGGCGTTTACAGTTTGCACTTCTCAGATATTAGAATAGCTACAATAAGCTTATATTAAGTTGTCATGTGAGCTTGATTCGTTCATTGGGTGTGCGCTTTAGATTTTCTCTTTGTATATATTTTTGTTTATTACATTTTAGCTGGTTTTCCCTGTTAACTCCGAACATTTTGAATGTTGTATTTAGCTGACGGGTCCAACTTGTGTTGAAGGGAAACTCAAGGTTCCAACATGATATGCCCTCTCTTTCATTGGGTTTATTGGAGCGTAGAATTGGTAAATTTTGTGACATCAAGGCAGTTTTTGGTGTAGGAGATAGAAAGTGAGGGGATTTTTTGTTGCTCTTCTCACGGGTACATAAATTTGTATCACAAATCAGGCATGTGCGCGCGAGGGAGGGAAGAGGAGAGAAACATTGACATTTTTCATGCTTTGGAAGAACATTTCTATTCATAGTTTTCTTTTTCCGTGGCCACACATGAGTGTCGTGCCATCATGGTAGAGCCCGGATGAAGGGTAAGTCCAATATAGAACCAGGAGGTAGCAGCACTAAGACAAGAGGATGATTGTGGCCCTTGTCCCATGTTGCAAGCATGCCACAATGTTGTCGGTCATTGGCTCACTTAGAACATGAGTTAATGTACTTTGTGATAAGAGTGAGGGTTGAGAGTGAGCCCAATGTGGATTGGGATTGGTCGAATCAATTACGACTGTCTAAGTGGAATAATATCCCTACTTTAGAAAATGTGGCAAATTGCATTTCATTAGAGATGCCATCTGTAGCAAACTGCATGAGCGGGCGGTTCATATTTTTTTTCATCAACACGTACAATTGATTGGTTAGGATAGAAGGGTAAATGCATTGATTTGGTTGCTTCAAGAGTTAATAACGGGCAGGGTATGTATCAATTACATGCCCAACAACAGACACCATTTTTTTTCGTTGCAATGCATGACATTGTACGTTATGGTACAATGTGACAATGATTCAAGAGATATCAGATCCTTCTTCTTAGCTTGGGGGCGTCATGAGCAGCACACTCCCCCCCCCCCCTGATGGCGGTGGTGAATAGACACAAACACATTGAGAGGTGATCATGGTGGAAAGCAGGGCGGTTGGCAGGGGACTCATCCTTGGCGTTCCGCGGGTAAGTATGGTTTGAAGGAGAGAAGGCGCCATGGTGAAGATGAGCTGGGTCACATCAGGTTTTAGAGGAGAGGGCTCCAACGAGAAATGCCCCGCTGCATCATGAAATGAGTGAGAAGGGGAGGGTCCGGCAGGAAAAAGGAAAAGTGCGTCATGGGGTGGGGTTTTTGTGTTGGGACTACGTGTTCAAGATAACATGACATATAGTCCGGGCAATCACATTTATCCCCATATGGGCTGGATTTGGGGGAGCCCGGACTATCCAGTTGGTTATTGAGAGCCTGCATGGCGCCCGTTTAATGCCCGAACACGCCCGGACATTTGAGAGAGAAATGAGCTTCGACCTTGGAGACGACCTTAATTTGTTTTATTTATTTATATGTATTATAGCCCGTAGCAACGCACGAGCATTCTACTAGTAGTTTTTTGGATGAGAGAGATTATTGTATCTAATTTTTACGGCAAATCAACGTAACGATCAAGAAAAGGAATTGCTTCCTCTTCCGCACTATGTCAAGCTGAATGTGGATGCATGTTTTGATGATGAGATGCTAAGAAGAACCACTGGAGCTGTTATCTGTAACAGTTGGTGGAAGTTTATTGTTGTAGGTAATAGCATGATTGAGTGGTGTTCAGATGTATTATCTGCGGAGACCATGGCACTGAAATATGGTTTATCCTTTTTTTGCCGGGGGAATATGCTTTATCCCTTGCACAATCTAATGGTTGTAACAAACTAGTGGTGAATTTAGACAACATGGATGTCATTAACACAATGAAGTAGGGAGCAAATCTTGCAGGAGCCCCAGCACCTATCTTCGATCATTGCTATCATATGTCATGTGATTTCCTCATATAATTTTTGAACTTTTCCCAGGAGAGGCAAACTCAGTAGCTCATGAGTTAGCTAGCTTAGCGACATTTTCTCCCATAATGTCTGGATGGATGAACCTTCTACTTCTATTTCTCCTTTGACTGTAAATGATGTAACACTTATTACAAATGAATGAGAGGAGGTTTTATTGTTAAATAAACAACCACTGCTACAAGCCTATTGCAACATGGATAGGCAAACTACTACCTCTTTTTTTGAAAAGGAGGTTAAACCTCGCTTCTGCATCATTGTGATGCAGGCAAACAGAATTGATCCTCATCAAATAAGCAAAAAAATATAATCTTAAAAGCACACATGGATGAATTCTAAAAAAACAGTAAACATGGATGAAATATGATGCAAAGAGCATAATGTAGAGTTCTAATTGAAAACCCATTGATAGGAGCATGTGAGCTCCAACACAAGGGCTCCCAAAAGTTTATTTTAGAATAGGGCCCCCAAAAGTTTGAGGGGGCACAAATTGCTACATCGTACGTGGGTTGGACAATGACATCAGAAAGTGGGCTTAAGCAGAGACGCATGTACATCAGACCTGGTTAATAGTGATTGGGTGCGATCTTGTATCTCACGTGAAAAAAGAGGCAATTCTTCAAAAATACATGAAAAGGGAGGCACATACACGAGTGTGGATTTTTTAAGCATGGGTGCAATTAGGGATGAAAACATCGCAGGAACGAAAAGAATTGGGTGCTACCATGTTTGTTTTTACATTTTTTGTAGAAGCGGAAATAAATACAGAAACCCCCAAAATAAATATGGAAACATATGCTGCTGGAAACGGGCACGAAGCAAATATGGAGGGGACACGGCAACAGGAACGGGTGTTGACCGAAACTTAAAAACTCCTTGAATTACAAAAAAATACACACAAAAACCAACAAACCTAATGAATTGTTAACATGGCTACAAAATAATATGATTAGGTTATCAACTTAGCATAGTATTGTAGTAGTAGTGAATAATTACATATAAGTCTAGTTGAGTACATCTGTGGTAGTAGAGGGCCTCAAATGGACCATTCGGCTCATTATGTCATTGTGTGTTGTTTGGTGATTGGGCTACAAATTAGCCATAGGCCTATAGTAAAACGGGAATTCCATATTCACGGAAACAAAAAGTTTCTTTCCACGTTTGTTCCGTCAGGAAACACCGTTTTGTTTTTCTTTCTGTTTTCGCATTAAGAATTTCCGTTTTGCAAATTTCCATTTCTATTTTTCCTACGAAAAAGCTAAAAGTTCCACTCCATTTTCAACCCTAAGTGTATCGGATCCTTTTATTTTGGAAGACCCAAAAATGATATTTGAAAGTTTTAAAAAAAAATTAATTTTTACACAACTACATATAGATGTTCTCTGCATGCCTGTTAATTTCGTTGAATAATATGATGTATTATACATAACACTAAGAAAGACAAAATTCTGGCCAAGAAAAACAATCCATTTTTGTGCATGTCTTTGTCTTTTTTTATCTCACATACAAACACTTATGTTGACGAGACTTTGAGGAAAATTCACTTTGGCTTTGTGCAAATATACTACACATCTATATGCCTGTAGAAAAAAATTGGGTTTCTGTAGCCATAAAATAAATATTTTTGAACTACAAACATAATGAGCTCAATGTTCCCATGCTCCAAAGTGACTATCCTTACATGCGTGCCGTTGGGGATCCTGATTGATCGTGCTAAAGTCATAGCATGTTCGTGACTCCTTGATCTGCTTGAGTGTTCGCCGTGTATTCATGAAGGCCTCATGTGTTGCCAAATTATGATACGCATCTCAGGCTCCTTGCTCCTAGCGTCTCTTTGCCCCCTCCCCCTCTCTCTCATCTTCTATTTGTTCCACCATTTCTCCATTATGTTGTTAGCTCCAATGCAGTGCTACCCCGATGCCTGACCATCACAATTCCCGAAGCGTGCCATCACAAATTCTACAATTCACTATCACAAGTTAGAAGGGCAGAAAGATGAAAGTTAACTTGTAATTCTAAGTCGATACCGATCGACTGGTTTATCATTCTGTCAGTAGATAAATTTATTGTTTTTGTAACTGCCACTTTAACTTATCTAGGTGTTGTCGGTGTTGTGCAGATTGCGGTAGCTAAATTTGTGGTGATAGTTATTAATTAATTAGTTGCTCTATACTTATTGATTTGCAGTCAAATTGTCTTGGGAAGATAGTTGGCTAGTTGCTCAAGAAGGCGCGTATCGAAGAGTTTCAAGATAGTTGTTCAATCAGAATTCAAGACTCCGATGTCCTCAATTTTACTGTCTTGATAAGCCTATAATTCATGTAGTGTTTGAAATTCATCCACATTAGACCTTTTTGGTTTATAAAACGGGAAGAATCATGTATTCTAGAAATAGGAAGTATGATTCTAGTGTTGAAAAGTGTAAGAAGAGATAAAGACTAGAGTCAACCATTTAAACCCAAAAGGGTGTTCGTGGTAGATTTTTTGTGAAAGAATCTCAAACAAATTTTGAAATGAAAACTGCTAAGTTAATGATGGTCATGGTGATGTTGAAATAGAGGTTGAGGCTCACACTATAGAAATGGATGAAGGCGGTGATGGTAATATTGTCGATAAAGCTGATGATGGTAATATTGCTGATGAAGGTCATGATGTTTATATTTCTAGTGACATCATTTATTCATTTAGCCTGGTATATTATGTCCAAGAACCTAGGGTGCACTTGATACTAGAATGATTGATATTTCTAAAAGGGACTTTTGTGTTGAGCATGGCCCTGGAAACAAGTTCTCTACATTATCATAGACTACAATTCTCTCAAATGGATAAAAGTGTGACAAAATTGGCTTTCATACGGTAAAGATCTTGGGATAGTTTTTTTTATACATATCATTAAGAAAGTGGTTTGTGAGAGGCCACTTAACAAACGAGAGAGTGACTAGACTCATCTTAGCACTAAATTGAGCACGAAACCAGCAGCGAACATGTCACAAATATGACTACATGCTATCACTTGCATCTGAAAAAACTAAACAAGTGATAAAGTTCCTCGACGAGAACTTGAAAAAGAAGGAAGCATTGGACGAATTTTTTTCCAGGATTTGTTTGATTACAATATTTCTAGTAGAACGTAATATAGCATGTCATGGTGGTAATTGTAGATTCAGCAAAGATAGCAATGACACTTTCATGGTGGAGGTAGTGCCTATGGGGCCCATGCGTCCCCTGCTCGCGGCCTACTCGGCCCTGGCTTGCGGCCCCATGGCCGCGGACAGATGGGGTACCATATTGGATGACAAACTACGTCCGGACAGCTCGGTCCAGACGTATGCGGGCATTTTGAGGGTCCACTTTAAAAATGCCATTATATGTAAAAGTTCCAGGAGAAACGTAATATTTTGACTTGTGAAAAAAAAGTCAAAAGTTTGGCATTTCTAGACCATTGAATTCTTTTTTTTTGGCTGAAAAAACACGTTCTGTTTTGCATGGAAATTGCCGAGCGCGCTTTAGACATTAACGTGAACACATAAAAAATGAAAAAGGTTTGATATTTGTTTTAAATTTACTGTTCATCCCTAACATTCACATTCTACTGCTATGTACTTGAGGTTATTTTCGGTAAGTTGCTTGCTTGCTGTTATTTTTTGTTAGTTTCTTGTGTTTGGATTCGTAAAGTTGCTCCGTTGAGCACATGTTGAGCAGGCCAGCTGAATGAAAGGTTTATTGTTTACTTTGATTCAAAGATACTCGGAATTTGAAAATTTTTGAATTACGCAGACCGAAAGGATCAAAATACCCGAATGTCCACCCTAATCTGCAAACCTTGAATAGAAGTGTGCAACATGGTCGGTGAACAATGATATAATTACATAAACCTGTAAGATATTTTTGTTCCCAAATTCTTCCCGGTGCACGCGCACTATCTAGGCGAAACAGGCGGCCGGTCTTGCATGCATCTATGTGTTAATTTTTTTTTGTCTTTTAGTGCATGTGACTGTTAATATTAAATGCGAATACACTGATTACCACGTTTCGAAAAGAACAGTTCCACACACATTTATTTTGGAGTTCTAAATTTTAAAAAGTCATATCTTTCAAACCGCTCGTCGGAATTCAGATCCGTTTTCACTGCTGGAACTCTTGCGACGAGATCTTTAAAACTAGATCATGCATGGGTATATTTCGACGAAATTTTTTTGATGCCAACCTTTGTGCTATATTGTGCAATTTTAGTACTGTATTGTGCAACTTTAGTACTACATCGTGCTACTTTTTCCAAAACTAATTTTTGGATCTGTATGATTCAACTTCCTATGAGATTGCAATCTAGCAACCACGACAACTTTGTTGTGCAACTAGTCTACTGCCCCGACCAACTACCTAATAGTCGATGTGCAACCCTCGTTCGTTGGCTTGTAATGTAGTCTAGTTGCACATACATATGCTCAGTTGGCTTGTAATGTAGTCTAGTTGCTCACACATTAATGTTTAGTTGGCAGGAATATTGGCACACACATATGCTCAGTTGGCTTGTAATGTAGCCTAGTTGCATACATATTGATGTTTAGTTGGCAGGACACTGGTTGCACACACATATGCTCAGTTGGCGCGGCAATGTAGTCTAGCTGCACACGCATTGATGTTTAGTTGGCAGGACTATTAGCACACACATATACTCAGTTGACGCGGCAATTTAGTCTAGTTGCACACACATTGATGTTTAGTTGGCAGAATGACTGTTGGCACACGCATATGCTTAGTTGGCGCGGCATGTAGTCTAGTTACACACATATTGGTATTTAGTTGGCAGGAAGACTAGTTCATCGAAACATCCCCATATGGGATCTACTTTTGAAGAGCACGTCGCGAGGGTTCCAACAGTGAAAACAGATCTTAATTCCGAAGCGCGAACTAAAAGTTATGACTTTTTAAAAATTTAAAAACCCAAAATCAATGCGTTCATACCTGTTCTTTGTAGTACTTTTTTAGTACGTGATACTTTTTCTAATTAGAATTTTATCAATTGGAAGGGATAAATTACCTTTTATGGATTAAGGACCAAAATTACTTGTTTTAGACCGGCCGCTCGGGACGACTAGCGAGCAGCCGGCCGCTCGCTAGATCGGTCCATTTTTGTTTCCAAGCTTGCTCAGTATTCTAATGCTAAACACACTGGAACGTCAACATCAATTGTTTGGAAGTGTGAAAGTCCCCCTTCCAAATGACATCTATTTGGAACTTGGAAGTTGGAAGTTGAACTTTCCTCCCTTCTTTTGCCCTTCCGGGAGGAGGAAAGAGAAGGCGAAGATTTGGCGTAGAGAAACCTTCACGATGTGTGTACTGATTGACTTGTTGGGAGGACCAGGCCGCTGGAAACACCAACAGCTCCAGCCAAGTGAGACCGGTGAGCCGAGTCGCGAGCAGAAGGCCGCTGTAGGTGGGTGGTCAGCTCCCGGCTGCGGAGGGCGAAGCAACCTTGCTGGTTCCTCAGCTTGTTTTGGCAACTCGCAGCCTGAGCCTTACGTCACTCCCTCCGAGATACATAGTACGGTTGACTGGTTGTGAACATTCATCTGAACGTAGACCGACTCGTGGTATAGGAAAGTAGAGCGATCCCAGTAGCCGCCCACCACTGGCCTTAGTTCAGAACACCTCCGTTCCAAAAAAGAAAAAGAAAAAGGACAATTAGTTCAGAACCCGCACTGGATTTGGGAGTGATCCAAAACATGCAAAGAATATTCGCGCATCAAGCAGATATACTACACCGATGCAGATGCACCTGACCTTGCTAGTCATGCATATGCAGGATCACTTGAACGAGCGCCCCACCAAGAAAAGAGAGGTCGGAAATCCCATCTACCGCGCACGCGCGGCAGGCACTAGAATTTGACCATGGGCGGCGGCTGAAAAGAGAGGTCGGAAATCCCATCTACCTGGGCGTTGACGGGGGCTCCGCACGAAGCACACGCCCCGTGCCCCCGTCTCTCTCCCGCACGTTTCCCACGCAATCATCGCAGCCAAACGGGGTGGTGGCCATACAAATACGCTCCCGCTCCCATCCTTCCCAGAGGCTCATCGATCACACGTCCAACTCCACGCACCACAGCACCCAACCCTACGATCCCTCTCTCGGAATGGATGCCACCACGGCGAAGCAGCTCAGGCGGCTCCGCACGCTCGGCCGCGGCGCGTCCGGCGCTGTCGTCTGGCTCGCCTCTGACGACGCCTCCGGCCAGCTGCTCGCGGTCAAGTCTGCCGGCGCCGGCGCGGCCGACACGCTGCGGCGCGAGGGTAGTGTCATGGCGGGGCTCTGCTCCCCGCACATCGTCCCGTGCCTCGGCTCCCGCGCCGCGCCCGGCGGCGAGTACCAGCTCTTCCTCGAGTTCGCGCCGCGCGGCTCGCTCGCCGACGAGGCCGCCAGGAGCGGCGGCAGCCTCGCGGAGCGCGCCATCCAGGGGTACGCGGCGGACGTGGCCAGGGGGCTGGCCTACCTCCACGGGAACTCGCTGGTGCACGGGGACGTCAAGGCGAGGAACGTCATGGTCGGCGCCGACGGCCGAGCCAAGCTCGCGGACTTCGGGTGCGCGAGGGCCGCGGATTCCGACCGGACGATCGGCGGCACTCCGGCCTTCATGGCGCCGGAGGTGGCGCGCGGGGAGGAGCAGGGCCTGGCGGCCGACGTGTGGGCGCTCGGCTGCACCGTCATCGAGATGGCCACCGGCCGCGCCCCCTGGAGCGGCATGGACGACGTCTTCGCGGCGGTCCACCGGATCGGATACACGGACGACGTGCCTGAGCTGCCCGCGTCGCTGTCGCCGCAGGCCAAGGACTTCCTGCGCAAGTGCTTCGCAAGAAACCCCCGCCACCGGTCCACCGCCGCGCAGCTCCTAGAGCACCCGTTCCTCGCGTCCGCCTTCCACGACGTCGACGCGGAGCCGGCGAAGCAGGATTGGATCATGTCCCCCGAGAGCACACTCAACGCGGAATTCTGGGAGTCGGACGAGGAAAGCGAAACAGAGGACATGCTGACGAGCGCGGCCGAGAGGATCGGCTCGCTGGCGAGCCCTTGCTCGGCCTTGCCAGACTGGGAGTCCGACGATGGCTGGATCGTCGTGCACGGCGGACGCCCTGAAGCTTCAGAAACAACGACGCCCACGGCGATCGCCGGCACAGACTTCGGTCCTTGGAGTGAAGAAGGATTGGAAGCCGAGGTTGATGTCCATTTCGCTGGTGCTGATGCCGGCAGGTGGTACGACCTTGTGCGGAATGTGGATGGAGCGCATTATTTCGGTTGGTACGAGAGAGATTTGGGTGTCAGTGTCGTTACTGATAGACCGTTGTGCCTCATTGTTAGTCACGGACGCAAAATTGTAAAATTCGGTTGTCATTGCGACAGAGAAAGAACAATGCATTTTGATTTTGCACAAATATTTCGTTCTCTTGAGCTTCCGTCGCATGCTGTGTGCATTTTATCTTCCACTGAATGGGGGTATTGTCGTTTTTTGGCCTTTTCTTTTTATAACTAGCTGCTTATGGCCTCTTTAATATGCAGAATTTCAGAAAACGTAGAATTAGACAAAACACAAAAATAGGATAGGATCGCAGGGGCAATACAGAGGAATGGCAAAATAAAGGAATTTGCAGAATCACATTTTTTTTTCTAAGGGATGCAGAATTACATGTTTGATAGGTAGGAATATGAGAAACATAGGATACATGGTCAAATTAAGGTTAGACCATATGCAAATTTAAGGTTAGCCAAAAGAGAGGTTTGACTGGATTGTAAATTTCCTTTGTTTTTTCTAGTCAGTCCAAAAAGGAAATTTTCTCCATTTTTCATATTTTGAATCAAACAAATGATGGTGTTATCATATAAAAAAATTATAATCCCATGATTTTCCTTTAATTTTTTAACACAGCACAAACGCAACACACGCGCACACACTCACCCCTATGAACGCACACACCCACATCATACTTCCATGAACATCTTCAAGAGACTGAGCCGGCATATCATCAAGATCTTCACGGCTTGGGTTCCCTAACCATCCAACCACAGGTTGGTTCGCGATTCTCATTTACTTTTCTAATGAATTAAAGTGGCCCTTACTAAGTCGGCAATAGAATTGCATTTTCTGCTTCACAATGTTCTAGGATTAAACAAATTACTACTCCGAGTCTTCTGGGAGAAAATGTTAGGGAATCCAAGCCGTGAAGATCTTGATCTGCAATCCAATAAGAAGAAAATAGTAGTCTTTTTTTGCGGGTGAAAAAAATTGTACTCCAGGTTTGCTCCTAGAGCACTGTGTCATCTTTTGAGTTTTGATACCAGGTGGTAACTTCTTGTTACAGTGTGTGTTGTGTTCTCAACGGATGTCCTTGAGAGGCTTAAACCCCCCGAAAATGGTGGGATGTTCTGGCCGCCGAACGAAACGTGCCTCTAGCAAACGGCGATGGACTGGATGATGATGGACGTGTCGACGTTGTACGACAAAGCCTAACGAGAGAAATGTCCAAGGCGAGACTGGGACGTAACCGCGAGGCACATAACTAACACGACGCGTCGAGGAGGCCTTATCGGTTAGGCTCGGCTCCGGAGCACGTCACGTGGAGAGCCAAAATGACACTTCACCCAGACACTTACTGAGAAGCAAGTAAGCAACGCTAGTATATATCCACTATTTTTATTTCTAAAAGTCGGAGTAGAATGATCATCGTATACGTCGACAATGATCATGTTGCATCACGTGACGCTCACAATTCAATTCAGGCGCCGACGCACCTACCCCTGGAGCTGATCCAGATCCGCCAAACAAACGCAAAGGCAGCAGAAAAACGACGGGAAAGGACACGCCAAAAATACCATGACCAAAATAAGACCCCCACGTTCGTTACACCTTCCTTTGCAGCCGGAGAACAGAGGAGAAGGCCTTTTCATTTCTAGCAGCAGACGCGCACAGAAACGCTGCGAGCTCCATTCTCGCACGTGTTCCTTCCGCGCACCCAACCAATGCTGGTCTCTTCCTCGTCGCACGCCACTCCGCACATATAATAAATACACCTCGCGCACCATCCCTCCTGTCCATCCTCACATCGCATACAAAGTCAGCTCAGAATCAATCCAACCGGAACACCGACGACCAACTATGGATGTCGCCGTGGCGAAGCAACTCAGGCGGATCCGCACGCTGGGCCGCGGCGCGTCTGGCGCCGTCGTGTGGCTCGCGTCCGACGAGGCCTCGGGGAAGCTCCTGGCCGTCAAGTCCGCCGCCGCCGGTGGCGCGGCGCAGCTGGAGCGCGAGGGCAGCGTGCTCACCGGGCTCTGCTCGCCGCACATCATCCCCTGCCTCGGCTCCCGCGCCGCGGAGTGCGGCGAGTACCAGCTCTTCCTCGAGTTCGCGCCCGGCGGCTCGCTCGCGGATGAGGCCGCCAGGAGCGGGGGCTGCCTCCCGGAGCCCGCCATCCGGGCGTACGCCGGGGACGTGGCCAGGGGGCTGGAGTACCTCCATGCGAGGTCGCTGGTCCACGGGGACGTGAAGGCACGGAACGTGGTGATCGGCGGCGACGGCCGCGCCAGGCTCACCGACTTCGGCTGCGCGAGGGCCGTGGACTCCCTGCTCCCGATGGGCGGCACGCCGGCGTTCATGGCGCCGGAGGTCGCGCGCGGCGAGGAGCAGGGGCCGGCGTCCGACGTGTGGGCGCTCGGCTGCACCGTCGTCGAGATGGCCACTGGCCGCGCGCCATGGAGCGACATGAACGATCTGCTCGCGGCCGTGCACCGGATCGGGTACACCGCCGCCGTGCCGGAGGTGCCGGGGTGGCTCTCCGCGGAGGCCAAGGACTTCTTGGACGGATGCTTCAGGAGGCAGCCCAGCGACAGGTCCACCGGAGCGCAGCTCTTGGATCACCCGTTCGTTGCTTCCGCCGCTGCCGCCTGCGACTACAAGGCCGCGCCGGCGAAGCAACAATACACGTCTCCCAAGAGCACGCTGCAGGACGCACTCTGGGACTCGGACACCGACGACGAGGAGGCGGACGAAACGCCGGCCGAGAGGATCGGGGCATTGGCCTGCGGCAACTCGGCCTTGCCGGACTGGGACTCGGAAGATGGCTGGATCGATGTGTGCCACCAGGTCCACAGAGGCGCTGACTCGCCGCCGGCCGATGTGGGTTACGACCTCGTTTGGCCCGAAGAATCAGACGCGGAGCGCGAGCCGTCTGCGGTTGCTGCTGACGACAGCAACGGCATACCGCGCAATGCAGTGGTGACCGACTCTTCCATTTGGCAGTACAGTTACGTGCGCCCTGTGCATTTAGGCAGCTGTAGAAAAAAATCTCACCCGTTTCAATCCGACGGGGATGAAAAATTGAGTTTTGACCGTCATTGTAACAAAGACAGAGTAATGGAATTCATTTTTTTGCTCAAAATCTCAAAGTCTGCGACCAACCATCTCTCTGGTACTACATTCCTCGTGTGCGTATGCTTTTCGTTACAGATCCGAGCATGTAACGTGACGGTTCGAGATTCAGTTACTTGAAGCGACATGGGAGTGACGTCGAGATTACAGCTCCTGTGTTCCAGCCAACTTGGATCGTATTTGCTCACTGATACTCCCTCCGTTCCAAAATACTCCATTTGTCCAAAAATGGATATACCTATATACTAAAACATGTCTAGATACATTTATATTTTGAAAAGGAAAGACATGTATTATGGAACGGAGGGAGTAGTAGCTAGCGATCCAGCGAAATCCATCTCCCTTCGGTAAAGTAGTCGGATTTGTTTCTCTCCGGCCAGCCTTGAGGACAGAATAGTGGAATATTTCTCGTTTCCAAGTGTCAGTTTCTTCATTATTGGAGCACACGGCTTCGCTATGCGGTGCATCGTCATGGCGCCATTTTGAAGCCGAGCGGATGCAATTTAATTAGTACTAGAAGGGTTGGACGCGCTTTGCTGTGCCATCGATGTTGTTGTGATTCTTAGATTTCTTTACTCACTCTATTTCAAAATACATGGTGTTTTATTATTTTTTAAAAAGTTAAACTTGTTTAAGTTTCATCAAATTTGTAGAGAAATATACCAAAACTTATAATATCAAATCGGTGTTATTAGGTTCATCATGAAGTGAATTTTCATATATTTTTGTTCAATATTGTGGATGTAGATATTTTTGTTCTAAAATTGGTCAACGTTAAAGAAACTTGACTTTCCAAAAAACTAATACCCAGTATATTTGGACATTGATGGAATATTTAGTTTGACCGGTGTTGGAGATGATGAAGTGTGTTGTATGTTTATTTATAACGAGGTTATTTGGTGGGCCTTTCGCGGCGTGATTCTGTGCTATCCGTCGCCCGCCCGGCGCTGCCCGTCGCCGCCGCCCGGAGCCACCTCGCCGGACCACCTCACCGCCGCCCCGTCCCCGTCGCCACGCCGGACGCCTCGACCTCCTCCCCGAATGCCGCCACCTCATCGCGCCGTCGCCGTCCCCGTCGTCGACCACCGCCGCCCCGAGCTCTGGCGCCTCCCCGAGCTCGCTTTAGCACCTCTACAGGGCCTCGTGAGCGCCTTCCCCCCTCTCCTCTCTGTCCTGTTGTAGGACGTCGTCCGTCGCGTTCCCCTGCTCGCTGATCATGCGTGCCCGCACCTGCAACCCTTCCATTGTCGCGCCCTCCCGCTCCTCGTCGCCAGCCCTCGTTCGCCGCCTCCCCGCCACACCGTCTGCCATGGCCCCATCCCTGGCCTCCACTCACCGGCGGCCGTGCCCTGGCTACTCCGGCCGCTCGCGTCGCCCCTGCCCCTGTTGTCCGTCACCGCGCCCGCGACCCCCTGGACGCGCGTCCGCCTCCTCATTGATGTGCCCCACCTGGCCTCTCACCGCTGCTGCTCGGCGGGCGATCGCCCTCGCCAGGGCCCAGGCCGCCGCGGCCCGCCAATGCCCTCTGCTTGCCCGGCCGGGCGTGCTCGCGCCCATGGCCGCACGCCCACCCCGCGCACCCGTTAGTCGGCCCCGTTAGGCCTTGTGAGTATGACACGCGGGGCCCAACCCCTGGTTAAGATAAAAAAAAGAAGTATTAAAAATAATAATTAATGTAGCAATTAGTTAATTAATATTAACTTAATTAATACTGTTTAGTTAACCCTAATTACATGGTTAGTTAACTAAAGTCTCTTTAAGTAAAGTGTGACAATGATAGTGGGCCCGGTTATCAGTTTGACCAGGTCAACTGATCTGTTGACTGCTGACGTCATGATGATGTTAGACTGATGTCATAACCATGTTTTCCTTTTAAATTGAATCTGTTAATTTGAAAATGATTTAAAACTTTGAAAATTAATAGAAAATAAACCGTAGCTCGGATTAAAATACTTTGTACATGAAAGTTGCTCAGAAAAGCAAGATGAATCCGAATACGCAGTCTATTCGTGTGCCACACGTCCCTAGCATAGCGAACATGCAACCGTTGCCCTCCGGTTCGTCTGCCCGAAAACTGCAAACTTCGGGAAAACATTCCCGGATGTTCCTCCTTTGCCGGTATCGTGTATCCCCGTGTTAGAGCACTCCTAGCACTGCGTATTGCCATGTTATGCCTTGTGGTGCTCTGTGTGCCTTGTATTTACTGTTTCTTCCCCCTCTTCTTCTCCGATAGACCCTGAGACCGCTGTTGATGCCGCTGTGATCGACTACGTCGACAACGACCCCTTCTTCCCTTTCAGCGGAGCTTCCGGGCAAGCCTCCCTTTTGATCATCCCGATATCGCCCATTCCATTCTCTCATGCTTGCATTAGATTTTTCTACTATAATTGATTGCTCCTATTCTGATGCATAGCCTGCTTTTGTACCTGCTGTTGTTACCTACCTGCTTATCCTAAACTGCTTAGTATAGGTTGGTTAGTGATCCATCAGTGACCCCCACCTTGTCCTTGTTGCCCCTGCTTCATCATCGATGACTCGAGCAACGTGATCGAGACCAGAGCCCGACACCTCACATCACATCACGCCCCTTTTGTTGCTCGACTCTGCAGAGTTACCATCGAGTGCCGAGGGTGATACCTCGCACATCACTCCTGATGAGATCTCTATAGTGTAGCTATTCGGTCGTGGTCATCGAGGGTGATTCCTCCTTGACCACTCCTGATACGACTCTGTCGTGCAACCCCTCAAGTGTGAAACTCGAGGGTGGTTCCTCTTACGTTCACCTTGATGATTACATCGAGTGGAATTCACCAAGGGTGATTCCTCGGGTTTTCCCCTTGATGTTTAGACACACTATTACCTTGGCTTTACTTGATACCTTTGTGGAAGTCGGGCAGGCCCGAAGAGCACTGATACGTCTCCGTCGTATCTACTTTTCCAAACACTTTTGCCCTTATTTTGGACTCTAAATTGCATGATTTGAATGGAACTAACCTGGACTGACGTTGTTTTCAGCAGACTTTCCATGGTGTTATTTATGTGCAGAAACAAAAGTTTCCGGAATGACCTGAAACTTCACTAAACTTATTTTTGGAAAATATAAAAAATACTGGAAGAAGAATCCACGTCAGGGGGGCCTCCACCTGTCCACGAGGGTGGGGGGCGCGCCCCCCTGCCTCGTGGGCCCCCTGACGCTCCACCGACCTCAACTCCAACTTCATATATTCGTGTTCGGGGAGAAAAAATCAGAGAGAAAGACTCATCGCGTTTTACGATATGGAGCCGCCGTCAAGCCCTAAACTCTCTCGGGAGGGCTGATCTGGAGTCTGTTCGGGGCTCCGGAGAGGGGAATCCGTCGCCGTCATCATCATCAACCATCCTCCATCACCAATTTCATGATGCTCACCGCCGTGCGTGAGTAATTCCATCGTAGGCTTGCTGGACGGTGATGGGTTGGATGAGATTTATCATGTAATCGAGTTAGTTTTGTTAGGGTTTGATCCCTAGTATCCACTATGTTCTGAGATTGATGTTGCTATGACTTTGCTATGCTTAATGCTTGTCACTAGGGCCCGAGTGCCATGACTTCAGATCTGAACCTATTATGTTTTCATGAATATATGTGAGTTCTTGATTCTATCTTGCAAGTCTATAGTCACCTACTATGTGTTATGATCCGGCAACCCTGAAGTGACAATAATCGGGACCACTCCCGGTGATGACCATCGTTTGAGGAGTTCATGTATTCACTATGTGTTATGCTTTGATCCGGTACTATATTAAAAGGAGGCCTTAATATCCCTTAGTTTCCATTAGGACCCCGCTGCCACGGGAGGGTAGGACAAAAGATGTCATGCAAGTTCTTTCCCATAAGCACGTATGACTATATTCGGAATACATGCCTACATTACATTGATGAATTGGAGCTAGTTCTGTGTCACCCTATGTTATGACTGTTACATGATGAACCGCATCCGGCATAATTCTCCATCACCGATCCAATGCCTACGAGCTTTTCATATATTGTTCTCCGCTTATTTACTTTTCCGTTGCTACTGTTACAATCACTACAAAACCCAAAAACATTACTTTTGCTGCTGTTACCGTTACTTCCATACTACTTTGCTACTAAATACTTTGCTGTAGATACTAAGTTATCCAGGTGTGGTGGAATTGACAACTCAACTGCTAATACTTAAGAATATTCTTTGGATCCCCTTGTGTCGAATCAATAAATTTGGGTTGAATACTCTACCCTCAAAAACTGTTGCGATCCCCTATACTTGTGGGTTATCAAGACTATTTTCTGGCGCCGTTGCTAGGGAGCATAGCTCTATTCTTTGAGTCACTGGGGATTTATATCTGCTGGTCACTATGAGGAACTTGAAAGACGAGAAAACAAAAATTTATCCTCAATTACGAGGGGAGGTAAGGAACTGCCATCTAGCTCTGCACTTGATTCACCTTCTGTTTTGAGTAAGCTTGCGACACCTAAACCTGCTTCTGCTATTAATTCTGATATGTCACATTTTATTGATGATGCCACTTCTGCTATGCATGATACTTGTGATGAAACTACTTCTATGCTTGATACTACTGTGCCACTTGGTGAATTTCTTGATGAACAACTTTCTTGGGCTTGAGAGAATGAAATTATTGAAACTGATAATTTTGATGATAGTGATGATGAAGGCTCTCCCAATAAATATGAATTGCATGTTGTGCCTGAGGGCTACGTTATGGATGAAGAAACTAAAAGAGACTTTCTTGCTTGCAATGATAGAAGTGATCTTAAGAAATTATTAGCTAAGCTTAAACAAAAAACTCTGAATGCTAGGATGAAATATGATCCTGCTTATGCTACTTCATTTATCTTTATTACTGATAAGGATTATGAATTCTCCATTGATCCTGATATAATTACTTTGGTTGAATCTGATCCTTTCTATGGTTATGAATCTGAAACTGTTGTGGCACATCTTACTAAATTAAATGATATACCCACCCTATTCACTAATGATGAGAGAACTCGCTACTTTTATATCCTTAAAATATTTCCGTTCTCATTGAAGGGTGATGCTAAGATATGGTTTAATTCTCTTGATCCTGGTTGTGTGCATAGTCCCCGGGATATGATTTATTACTTCTCTGCTAAATATTTCCCCGCTCATAAGAAACAACCCGCCTTAAGGGATATATATAATTTTGTGCAAATTGAAGAGGAGAGTCTCCCACAAGCTTGGGGGAGGCTTATCCAATTACTTAATGCTTTGCCTGATCATCCTCTTAAGAAAAATGAAATACTTGATATCTTTTATAATGGACTAACCGATGCTTCCAGAGATTACCTGGATAGTTGTGCTTGTTCTGTTTTCAGGGAAAGAACACCTGATGAAGCTGAAATTCTATTGAATAATATGTTGACAAATGAAAATAATTGGACACTTCCTGAGCCCATTCCTGAGCCTATTCCTAAACCAACTCCGAAGAAGAGAGGTGTTCTATTTCTCAGTCCTGAAGATATGCAAGATGCAAAGAAATCTATGAAAGAAAAAGGTATAAAAGCTGAAGACGTTAAGAATTTACCTCCTATTAAAGAATACATGGTCTTAATTTACCGCCTGTTGAAGAAATACATGATTTTAATCCATCACCTATTGAAGAAACACATGGTCTTGATAACCCGACACAGGTATTAAAGGTAAATTCTCTCTATAGATATGATAAAGCTGAAACCCCTCCTACTAAGTTTGCTAGCCAATGTTTGGATGAGTTTGATAACTTTATGGTTAAACAAGAAGATTTCAATGCTTATTTTGGTAGACAATTAAAACAAAATGCTTATATGATTAAACACTTGAGTAATTACAAGGCTAATGTTAAAGGTGAACTTAAACTCATTAGTAAACATGCTTCTATGGTTACCACTCAAGTAGAACAAGTACTTAAAGCTCAGAATGATTTGCTCAATGAATTGAATAGTAAGAAAAATGACTATGCTGTTAGAGTGGCTACTAGAACTGGTAAATGACTCAGGAACCTTTGTATCCTGAAGGCCACTCTAAGAGAATTGAACAAGATTCTTAGAGAAATAATATTGATGCACATAATCCTTCTAAAAAGAACAAAAATAAAAATGATAGGACTTTGCATGCTTCTAATGAACCTATTGCTGAACCACCTAAGAATCCAAATGATATTTCTATTTCTGATGCTGAAACACAATCGGGTAATGAACATGAACCTAGTGATAATGTTAATGATAATGTTCATGATGATGCTCAACCTAGCAATGATAATGATGTAGAAATTGAACTTGTTGTTGATCTTGATAACCCACAATCAAAGAATCAACGTTATGATAAGAGATACTTTGTTGCTAGGAAACACGGTAAAGAAAGAGAGACATGGGTTCAGAAACCCATGACTTTTCCTCCCAAACCATCCAAGAAAAGGGATGATGAGGATTTTGAGCGCTTTGCTGAAATGATTAGACCTATCTTCTTGCGTATGCGATTAACTGGTATGCTCAAAATTAATCCTTATGCTAAGTATATGAAAGAAATTGTTACTAATAAAAGAAAGATACCGAAAGCTGAAATTTCCACCATGCTTGCTAATTATACTTTTAAGGGTGGAATACCTAAGAAACTAGGAGATCCAGGAGTACAAACTATACCATGCTCCATTAAAAAAACTATGTTAAAACTACTTTATGTGATCTTGGAACAGGTGTTAGTGCTATGCCTCTCTCTTTATATCGTAGACTTGATTTGAATAAGTTGACACCTACTGAAATATCTTTGCAAATGGCTGATAAATCAACTGCTATACCTGTCGGTATTTGTGAGGATGTGCCTGTTGTGGTTGCAAACGTTACTATTTTAACGGACTTTGTTATTCTTGATATTTCCGAGGACGATAGTATGTCTATTATTCTTGGAAGACCCTTTTTGAATACTCCAAGCGCTGTTATTGATTGCAACAGAGGCAATGTCACTTTTCATGTTAATGGTAATGAGCATATGGTACACTTTCCGAGGAAACTACCTCAAGTTCATAGTATCAATTCTATTGGAAAAATTCCATCGATATTTTTGGAGGTTTTGAATTTCCTCTTCCTACTGTCAAAAAGAGATATGATATTCTTATTATTGGGGATGTGCATATCCCCGTTGAGGTAACTTAGTGTTATTCGAAATTTCTCCGGTTCCATGTTATTCAGAATGAGTTTGTTAACAAGACTTGATCAACCTTGTTAGTGGATTCCTTTTGATGAGCATTAGATGGATGAAACTAGAAGGCACAACCTTCTATACCCTCCTTTTATTTTCTGTTATTTAGTTGAAATAAAGTAAAAATAGTATTTTCCTGTCTGTTTTCTGAATTATCCATGCAATATAAAAATACCCCGAAAATAAAAGTTCTCCAAATGCCCTGAAAATGAAATATGATTTTTTCTAGAATATCTGGCACTGAGAGCACAACAGGGGGAGCAAGCACCTGGCCACGAGGGTGGAGGGCGCGCCCACCCCCTGGGCACGCCCCCCTGCCTCGTGGGCCCATGGTGGCTCCCCTCCACTTATTCCTGCACCCACACACTTCTTCTTCCTCCCAAAAAAAATCACTATCCAACTCAAGCACGAGTTTTAGCTCTTTTTGCTGCGATTTTCGATCTCCTTGCTCAAAGCACCTCGCACAAAACTGCTTGGGGGGGTTGTTCCTTGGTATGTGACTCCTCCATTGGTCCAATTAGTTTTTGTTCTAGTGCTTTATTCATTGCAAATTTGTGCTGCCTAGGTGACCATGTTCTTGAGCTTGCATGTCAAATTTATATGGTTCCAAGTAGTTCTAATGCATGATATAGTCTCTAGGCACTTGTAGGAGTAGTTGCTATCAATTTTGTTGAGCTTGGTTCACTTTTATTTGAAGTTACTAAAAAATTCAGATTTTTTCAGAAAATAATGAAGAGATTTTTGAGGGGCTCATCGAGCCGAAGCTCGAAGGAAAGCAAAGTGAGGAAGCAGAGAGGCCCAAATATAATCTGTCTCGCACCGCGGAGGTTCGGCCGTGCGAATGGCCTTCCAATGATTTCTTAAGAGCAGCCGGGATTTATGATGATTTTTATGAATTGGCTGAGAATGCAGGCCTCACCGACTTCCTCCACGACCAACGCGAACGGTATCTCTTACTCACCAATACTTTTGTGTAAAACTTCTACTATTATCCTAAGGAATCACCTCCTTCAGTAGAGTTTCATTTATATGATGTGGTTAAGAAGATGTCACTAGATGAATTTTGCAGGGTTTGCAAAATACCTTTCGAGGGTAGTTTAGAGGAACCGCATCGTAAGGATGTGTTATTGACACTATTACTGTAGGGGAAACTAGGAATGTTTCCGATGCAAGAATCACTAGCATAAATTTTCCTGTTCTATGCTACTTTGCAATATTTGCCAGTCGTTGCTTAATTGGCCGCGGAAACTGTAGAAACCTTAGTGTTCCTGATATTATTATTTTGTTCCATGGTTTATTCCGTGATGACTCTGTTAGTATGGGCGGTATTATTGCCAAACGGTTAAGTCTGAACCGTACAAAGGGCCCCATCTTTGGAGGTGTCTATGCTTCACGCCTCGCTGCATATTATAACATACCTGTTAGGCACTATGAGAAAGAAGAAAAATTGCTGCCTATTGTTTATTTAGATTATAAGAGTATGGTAGCACATGATTTTATTGTTAAAAATAGGGAAGAGGCGCTTAAATACAAATTGTTCTTTTATAAACATCACCCCGAGACTATTACCTTGCCTGCTCCTTCCTTATTTGATTTATTTGTAGGCCAGTATCTCGTTCCGTTGGCGGCCATCCACGCCTACCGAAACCCTACATCAGCTACAGAGCCAGAGCCGGAACCACAATTTGATCCTCCACGACAGTCTAATTACCAGTGGGACCCGGAGATGATTGCCAACCAATGGCAATCAGAGTCTTCCTCATCTCAGTACGACCCCAACTACAACTTTGGATATCCGCCAGGCCATCCGTGGCACTAAACCAACTTAGGCCAAAAGCCTGAGCTTGGGGGAGTACGTATTTCTCACCGACATTACATTCATGTTCACACACTCATTGCTAGATGTCGGTGCTCATACTTTTTTGTTGTAATATCCATGCTAATTTATTTTCCTTTTTATGCTTTCTTCTTGTGTGTTTGATAAACCTTAAGAAAAACCTAAAAAATTAGTTGCAGCTTTTAGCTAGTTTATTTTCTTGCTATAGTAGTAATAATTAAAAGAAAACCCAAAAAGATTTCCTATTCTTCTTTTGCTTGTTGGGAGCTTTCCCGTGTAAATAGTTTTATTTCTTTTCTTTTCTTTGGGGGTCGATAGAGAAGACCATGATTAAATTGTTGAAGTGGCTCTTATATGCATTATTGTTGATTCAACCAAGAGCCCATATTGCCTTGTCTTCTCCTGTATATTGAATGCTCACAGATTCCAGCTTAGTCCAATGCATGTGCACTATTATTATTATTCACATCGTTCGGTCGTGCAAGTGAAAGGCAATTATGACGATATATGATGGACTGATTGATATAAGGAAAGCTGGTATGAACTCGACCTCTCTTGTTTTTTGTAAATATGATTAGTTCATCGTCCCTGATTCAGCCTATTATGAATAAACATGTTTGCAATGACAATTAGAGATTATAGTTGCTTATGCCATGCTTGATTAGCTATGAGTTATAATGGTTTACCTTGTGTGCCAACATGCTATTAAAACGGTTGTGACGTGGTATAGTGGGGTGGTATCCTCCTTTGAATGATTTAAGTGACTCGACTTGGCACATGTTCACACATGTAGTTGAAACAAATCAACATAGCCTTCACGATATTTATGTTCATGGTGGATTATATCCTACTCATGCTTGCACTCAGTGTATATTAATTTTAATGCATGTTCATGACTATTGTCGCTCTCTAGTTGGTCGCTTCCCAGTCTTTTGCTAGCCTTCACTTGTACTAAGCGGGAATACTGCTTGTGCATCCAATCCCTTAAACCCCAAAGTTATTCCATATGAGTCCATCATACCTTCCTATATGTGGTATCTACCTGCCGTTCCAAGTAAATTTGTATGTGCCAAACTCTAAACCTTCAAATGAAATTCTGTTTTGTATGCTCGATTAGCTCATGTATCAACTAGGGCTGTCCATATCTTCCATGTTAGGTGGGTTATTCTCAAGAGGAGTGGACTCCGCTCCTTACTCACGAGAAAATGGCTGGTCATCGGGATGCCCAGTCCCATGCTTTATTCAAATCAAATTAAATTAATTGCAAACAAAACTCCCCCTGGGCTATTGCTAGTTGGAGGCACTCGTTGTTTCGAGCAAGCCATGGATTGATGCTTGTTGGTGGAGGGGGAGTATAAACTTTACCATTCTATTTGGGAACCGCCTATAATGTGTGTAGCATGGAAGATATCACCATCTCTTGGTTGTTATGTTGACAATGAAAGTATGCCGCTCAAAATATTATTTATCTCTGTTTCAAAACCGATCTCTGGCACCTCTACAAATCCTTGCTTCCCTCTGCGAAGGGACTGTCTATTTACTTTTATGTTGAGTCATCACCCTCTTATTAAAAGCACCAGCTGGAGAGCACCGCTGTCATTTGCATGCATTACTGTTAATTTATATTGGGTATGACTATGACTGGATCTCTTCTACCATGAATTACAATGTTTAGTCAGTCCTTGATCTTTAAAGGTGATCTGCATTTATGTTTTGTGGTCTTAGAAAGGGCTAGCGAGATACCATCTTGTTATATCATTTCATGATTGTTTTGAGAGAGTGTTGTCATCCGAGATTTATTATTATTGCTCGCTAGTTGATTATGCCATTGCCATTAGTAAACATGAGACCTAAATGTTATTGTGAATATGGTTAGTTATAATCTTTGCTGAAAACTTGAATGCTAGCTTTACATATTTACAACAACAAGAGCAAACATAGTTTGTAAAAGTTTTTCTTTATCACTTTCAGTTTATCAACTGAATTACTTGAGGACAAGCAAAGGTTTAAGCTTGGGGGAGTTGATACGTCTCCATTGTATCTACTTTTCCAAACACTTTTGCCCTGGTTTTGAACTCTAACTTGCATGATTTGAATGGAACTAACCCGAACTGACGCTGTTTTCAGCAGGCTTTCCATTGTGTTATTTATGTGCAGAAACAAAAGGTCTCGGAATGACCTGAAACGTCAAGGCACTTATTTTTGGAAAATATAAAAAATACTTGAAGAAGAATCCATGTCAGGGGGGCCTCCACCTGTCCACGAGGGTGGGGGCGCGCCCCCTGCCTCATGGGCCCCCTGATGCTCCACCCACCTCAACTCCAACTCCATATATTCGTGTTCGGGGAGAAAAAAATTAGAGAGAAAGATTCATCGCATTTTACGATACGGAGCCGCCCCCAAGCCCTAAACTCTCTCGGGAGGGCTGATCTGGAGTCCGTTCGGGGCTCCGGAGAGGGGAATCCGTCACCGTCGTCATCATCAACCATCCTCCATCACCAATTTCATGATGCTCACCGCCGTGCGTGAGTAATTCCATCGTAGGCTTGCTGGACGGTGATGGGTTGGATGAGATTTATCATGTAATCGAGTTAGTTTTGTTAGGGTTGGATCCCTAGTATCCACTATGTTCTGAGATTGATGTTGCTATGACTTTGCTATGCTTAATGCTTGTCACTAAGGCCCAAGTGCCATGATTTCAGATCTGAACCTATTATGTTTTCATGAATATATGTGAGTTCTTGATCCTATCTTGCAAGTCTATAGTCACCTACTATGTGTTATGATCCGCAACCCCGAAGTGACAATAATCGGGACCACTCCCGGTGATGACCATACTTTGAGGAGTTCATGTATTCACTATGTGTTAATGCTTTGATCCGGTACTCTATTAAAATGAGGCCTTAATATCCCTTAGTTTCCATTAGGACCCCGCTGCCACGGGAGGGTAGGACAATAGATGTCATGCAAGTTCTTTTCCATAAGCACGTATGACTATATTCGGAATACATGCCTACATTACATTGATGAATTGGAGCTAGTTCTGTGTCACCCTATGTTATGACTGTTACATGATGAACCGCATCCGGCATAATTCTCCATCACCGATCCAATGCCTACGAGCTTTTTATATATTGTTCTCCACTTATTTACTTTTTCGTTGCTACTGTTATAATCACTACAAAACCCAAAAATATTACTTTTGCTACCGTTACCATTACTTCCATACTACTTTGCTATTAAATACTTTGCTGCAGATACTAAGTTATCCAGGTGTGGTGGAATTGACAACTCAACTGCTAATACTTAAGAATATTCTTTGGACCCCCTTGTGTCGAATCAATAAATTTGGGTTGAATACTCTACCCTCAAAAATTGTTGCGATCCCCTATATTTGTGGGTTATCAAGCACCCGCAAGATAATTACGTGGCACGGTCGGGCATTCTGGGCCCTTGCCGTAAGTCCACGAGATGGGGTGACAGGGTCACATTATCGTGAGTATCTGCTTGTCTCCGCAAGCTAATAATACACTATGGTTTGGGTATCCGTTCTGAGTTGGCCTTTGGCCTTTATGCACTAACCACCACGCGAGAATAGTTATGGGCCTCCACGATGTAGTATCAGCTGAAGCTTTGTCAGACATCCATTTCAGCATTGCGGCACGGCTGGGCCGACACCCTAGAGGTGGTGCCTAGGTCCGCCCTGCACGCAACAACCCGGAGTGCAACGGGCGGTGGGTCTAGACCCCGAAGTGCTTAGGATGTAGACCGGCGGGGACCTCTCTGCTGAGCCTAGGTAGGGCTATGACGTGTTGATCTTCCAAGGCCGGACATTGACCCAGAAAAGTTGTCTAGCCAGAGTAATCAAGCGTGTTGGAAAACGTGGTGCACCCCTGCAGGGAAGTTTATCTATTAATAGCCGTGTCCACGGTAACGGATGTTCAGACTTATATCCTGATCTTTTGCAACTAGAAATGGATACTTGAGATATGTGGCTCCGGGATTGCTTTTTCGCAGGGAGTCGAGGAAGGATCTCTGGGCGTTAATTCTGCAGCATGTTTGTTAAATATAAACTACTATTCTTTACTCTTCTACATGCTGCAAGATGCTTGGAGCTTCTTGAAGATGCTAGTCTTCTATGGGCTAGGCCTTCCCCTGTATTTGGCATTCTGCAGTTCAGTCCATAGATATAACCCTTCCATTTGATACCAATGCATACTTAGTATAGATCTGATGCTTGCGAGTACTTTGGGTGAGTACTCACGGTTGCTTTGCTACCCCTTTCCCCCCTTCTTTATTCTTTCCGGTTCTTGCAACCAGATGGTGGACCCCAGCTGGAGCCAGATGCCACCGCCGACGGATACTACTACATGGAGGTCGCCGAAGACCAGGAGTAGTTAGGAGGTCCCAGGCAGGAGGCCTTGCCTCTTTGATCGTTGTTGCTTTTGTGTTTGCCTTCTTAAGGAATCCTTGTTTAACTTATGTCTATACTCAGATATTGTTGCTTCCGTTGATGCTTGTGTATCGAGCTATGTATTCGAGCCCTCGAGGCCCCTGGCTTGTAATATGAAGCTTGTATTATTTTAATTTGTGTCTAGAGTTTTGTTGTGTTATCTTCTCATGAGTCCCTGATCTTGATCGTACACATTTGCGTGTATGATTAGTGTACGGTCAAATCAGGGGCATCACAAGTTGGTATCAGAGCCGACTGCCTGTAGGAATCCCCCTTTCCAACTCCTTGGCCGAAGTTGAGTCTAAGCTTTGAAAAACTGATTTACAAACATGGTTGTGTGGCTTACGAGCCCACGTCGCCAACTGGGTGGTATTAGGATCTTTTACTCCTCGTCTATACTCTAGGACTCTCATCTCTCTTCTATTCGGGTTAAATGATTTTTCTAACTCTATCCTAGGTTCTCGTGATCACATCCATCCAGAGATTTGTATTACGCCTTTCTTGAATTGCTAGCCAGGATGTGCTTCACATTGTTCACGGGCCGCAGGATCCTTTTATCGAGGGCATCCTGCATCGTCCCCTGTAGATTCCTTGTTCTAGTGGTTTTCTCTGACGCTGATGTAGCCTTTGCTATGTCCTGTTGTTGTATCCCTCCATCGCATGCAAGCGTGCCGCCTAGTATGTCTAGGATGATTCTCTTGTCCGAACTCATACTAACAACGTGTAATTGGCTCTGTACATGTATCAGTATGTCTTTAATGACTACTGCTTTGTACATACTGCGCCTTTTCTCATTGTTCAAGTTACATCATGAATGACTCCGTACACATGCTCCACCCCTTGTTAAATTGCTCCCTACTGTTTTTAGCAGGATGGCTGAAGATCCTCCACCTCCACCCTATATTTCCGCAATGATGCAGCAGTTTGAGCTGAATCGTCAGTTTATGACTGGGGTAATGGCCCAGTTCCCGAACCAGAATGCTCATCAACAGCTTGCCTCAATAACACTATCAGAATTTGTGCGCCTCAACCCGTACATTTTCCACAACTCCACCAATCATATGGATGCTGATGACTGGCTTCGTGACATCCTGTTTGAGATGGAGTCAGCTAGTGTTGCCCCTGCCAGTTACGTCACCTTTGCGACATTCCACTTGAAGGGTCCAACTGCTCAATGGTGGGAAAGCCACAGGGGTATGCTATCTGCAGAGACCGTAGAACAATTATTCTATGAATTTTCATTAATAAAATAATATTGATAACAATAATATAAGGAGGGGGGGTATAATCAACCAATGCTAGTTTGGGGTATCATAATTATGGTTTTAGATTATAAGTATTGTCTTATTCATTGTCTTATCTTTTCTGCCTTTTTGGCTTGGCCCTGATTTGTGCTGCCCAAAGTCGTTCTTTCAGGCAGCGTTCTATTCTTTGTATGTGTGATACCGCCGATCTAAAAAATTGTCATTTCTGATAGACCAAATACTTCGGCATCCCACTATCACAAAGTATAAAGCATTGTCTCATGTAACTTGGTGTAAGTGCATCTAGTGCCACCCGAGGGTGTCTCAGACTAAGGGGTCCTCGGACTGCCGACCTGTCTCTCGTGGGCTGGACTGATGCTTGAATCATTAATGTAAGGCCGGGCTGCATGCGATCTCGTGCTATGGAAGGAAACTCCCGAAGACTTGGCATATCCTCCAAGTCTAGTTAGCATAATCATCATGTTTACCCCTGGATGGTAACCGACCATGTGTAACCCTAGGTACTCCTGGTGTCTATGTAAACTAGAGGGCTAGACCATACAGAGGGAGAACCCTTAGACCATACCCACCTAGGGTTTAGTTCATCTGATCTCGTGGTAGATCAACTCTGTAATTGTCACACTCATACACCAATACAATCAAGCAGGACATAGGGTTTTACCTCCTCAAGAGGGCCCGAACCTGTGTAAATTGTGTCTCTGCATTCCCTGTTACCCATTGAGGGAGTCCTGGACTAGGGGGTCCTCGGGCTACTGGCCTATCTCTTACAGGTCGGACAAGTGGGCTGATATACGTCTACCACAAGGCCGAGCTATAAGGTGACTCTGTGTCCGGACGGGAGACCCTCGAAGTCTTGGTGTGTCCTCCAAGTCAAGATAGAAGATTCGACATGTTTATTTCCCTTGTTGTAGCTGACCATGTGTAACCCTAGTATCCCTAGTGTCTATTTAAACCAGAGGGCACTACTGCAGGATGCTGCTAACGCGACACTACGATAGAGACCCTATCACGAAACTGTGTGCGATGCATTAATCACAAACGAGGATGTAAAAAAACTGTCAAAAAGGTGCAAAACGTTTGCAATGGAAGATGCATCAAACACGGTTCAGACTTTAGTTGCATGTGTGATCCAGGGCATACCGTTCAGTCCAATGAACCGTTTGCGATGAGGCGGAACAAAAGAAACGGGCAGCCTAATCAAGGCATGTGCAATGTACAACATACGGTTCACTCGGATGAACTGTTTGTGATTAGGCAACACAAAAAAAAACGGTCAGCCAGATCAAGGTTTGTGCGATGTACAACATACAGTTCACTCGGATGAACTGTTTGTGATTAGGCAACACGAAAGAAACGGTCAGCCAGATCAAGGTGTGTGCGATGTACGACATGCGGTTCACTCGGATGAACTGTTTGCGTTGAGACAAGAGAACAGAAACAATTCAATATAACAAAATACCATAAATATTGCAAGGTTCAAATTCAAAGATAACAACGCCCAAATTCAAACATTGCAAACCGCATAATTTCTGAAAAGGGATCAACCACCGACAAGTCATGTATGGGTTTGACACAATAACTTCCAATTGCTTTGTCATATGCTCTTCCAATACGAAGTTTGGCATTTTTGGAGGCACTTCCATTCCGCAGTACCAGCCGCCTCTGATAATCATACCATTGATCTTTCCTAATTAAATGCGTGTTCAACCTCAGTACCCTCAACACCTTTGCTCTGGCAAGAAAGAACATGGCGAGTGTAATCTCCGGCGGGGTCCCTCGGTAGGAGTTCAAAGTAATATTTGAGAGATGCAGATCCAGGCATTTGATGTGATTGTCGTTATCAACATCTTCCACTGGGCCTAATATGCACTGCAAAAGAAGAGAACGTGTTAGTGCCTACATGCAGTTTTGAACACTGCTATATGATACGTCTCCAACGTATCTATAATTTTTTATTGTTCCACGCTATTATATTATCCGTTTTGGATGTTTAATAGGCTTTATTATACACTTTTATATTATTTTTGGGACTAACCTATTAACTGAAGGCCCATGGCAAATTGTTGTTTTTGCCTATTTCAGTGTTTCACAGAAAAGGAATATCAAACGGAATCCAAACGGAATGAAACCTTCGCGAGGATCGTTTTTGGAACAAACGCAATCCAGGAGACTTGGAGTGGACGTCAAGGAAGCAACGAGGAGGCCACGAGGTAGGAGGGTGCGCCCAGGGGGGTAGGTGCGCCCCCACCCTCATGGGCCCCTCGTGGCTCCACCGACCTACTTCTTTCGCCTATATATACTCATATACCCTGAAAACATCCGAGAGCACCACGAAACCCTATTTCCACCGCCGCAACCTTATGTACCCATGAGATCCCATCTTGGGGCCTTTTCCGGCGCTCCGCCGGAGGGGGAATCGATCATGGAGGGTGTCGGTGTCAAAACCGGCGGATCTCGGGTAGGGGGTCCCGAACTTTGCGTCTAGGCCGGATGGTAACAGGAGACAAGGGACACGAAGTTTTACCCAGGTTCGGGCCCTCTTGATGGAGGTAAAACCCTACGTCCTGCTTGATTAATATTGATGATATGGGTAGTACAAGAGTAGATCCACCACGAGATCAAGGAGGCTAAACCCTAGAAGCTAGCCTATGGTATGATTGTTGTATGATGAGATTCTTGTCCTACAGACTAAAACCCTCTGGTTTATATAGACACCGGAGAGGGTTAGGGTTACATAGAGTTGGTTACAATGGTAGGAGATCTTGAATATCCGCATCGCCAAGCTTGCCTTCCACGCCAAGGAAAGTCTCATCTGGACACGGGACGAAGTCTTCAATCTTGTATCTTCATAGTCCTGGAGTCCGGCTGAAGGCATAGTCCGGCTACCCGAACACCCCCTAATCCAGGACTCCCTCAGTAGCCCCCGAACCAGGCTTCAATGACGACGAGTCCGGCGCGCTGATTGTCTTCGGCATTGCAAGGCGGGTTCTCCTCCAAATCCTGTGCACTTGTTGAATAATGTCCGTTTTTTTGTAATATGGCGCTTTTCGGCTTCTGCACCTAATAATGGCCGTCTTCCACGTGTCCAACGAATACGAAAAGTCTGAGTGTTTTTACATTCACACCCCTAGCCGTATAAACGAGCCGCCTATTTAAAGGGACGGGGATTCAGATCCAAACCGCACCTTCCCCTCTCCGCGAGTAATCATCAGAGCGCCTCCCGCAAAGGTCCATTCCACCATGGCCAGCCGTCGCAGCTCCTCCTCTCGCCCTTCCAGTCCTAAGCCTGGAGACTGGGAGAGGTGCTCCATCCCTCACAGCGAGCTAGTATCGCTCCAGGCCAAGGTATTTCTCCCTCAGGCCTATATGGTCCCGGTCCGAGCCGGACTCGCCACCTATAATGGCGGAGAGCAAGCAGAGAGCACCCCCAATCCCTCCAAAGGAGAGCGGGTATGCCTCGTCCCTTATCTAATAAGAGGACTTGGATTTCCAATTCATCCGTTTTTCCGAGGGCTCCTGGAGTTCTACGGCCTCCAGCTGCACAATCTCACGCCCGCCTCCATACTGCATATCGCGGGCTTCGTTGCCCTTTGCGAGCTATTCTTGGGTGTTGAGGCTCATTTCGCGCTGTGGAAGAGGATATTCTGCCTGGTGCCCCGTTCTCAAGAGGGGTCCATATATCAAGTGGGCGGAGCCGAAGTATGGCACATCGCCGGGACCGGATATCTATTCGGAACCCCAAAGAAGGCGTCCGAGGACTGGCCTTCGGAATGGTTTTATATGGATGATGTCCCGCTGCCGGATCCTATCCGAGTCGGTCTCCCCGAATTCAACAGCGCTCCCGTAAAGAAACGCTTAAGCTGGCGTCCATGGAGCTCTCAGAGATAAAGCGACAGGGACGTCCTTTACCTGATGGGCCGGATAAGACTATTGGCTCATTCCGGATTAACCATGATCGGAGTCATGGCCGCATGCATCATGCGGGGGGTGCAGCCGCTTCAGTACAGAGGCCACCCCATGTGGGATTTTAACGGGGAGGATGACGCCACCCGTTACGGTCGTAAGGGGCCAGCCTCAGCTGCCGCTCTAATAAAGATCTTATCCTCTTTGTACAAGGGAGAAGAGGAGGAATTCCTCCGCGTCAACCTGCAGGGCGGATTTACCATGTACAACCCTCCGAGTTGGGTAAGCGGACAATTTTGCTCGCCCATCCGTTTTATATTCCCATGATAAAATATGCAGTCTTAACGACTTCAACGCAGGAACTGCGTCAGGAAGTAAAGGATATAAACAGCCGTCCTCCACAGCCCAAGGATCCAGAACGTTCCCTCGATCCGGACTCCGAAGAGGACCCGGACATAACGGTGGAGCTGATTGACGGGGTGTTTCATCAGCTAAGCAAGGACAATACCTTGGTGGCCATTACGGCTGATTACCCAGGGTTAATCCCGACCTCCCAGGTGATCGAGACCGAAGTCCCGGTACCTCAAAAAGGGATCCGTCCTCACGTGTGTTCAGTTTCCTGACGACCGTGTTCTACAGGGGAGGTTCCAGAGGCGGGAGGCCGCGCCTGCAGCGACTAGCCAACGAGGGGCTGTAGGGACCCGTGGGGTAAAAAGAAACATAGTCCGGACTAAGGCACCGGCGCAAAGGTATAGAGCGCCTTCCTATTCCCAGGTGCTGTTCACGTAAGGCGTGTTAATACTCGTGTTCTTGTGCAGGACAAAGAGACCTCGCCGGACTATATCCGGAGAGGTTGCCAATCGTGCGTCCACCAGCCAGGCTCCACCGCCTGATCCGGAAGCAGAGGCAAGCACGAGGCACGCGGCGGATGCTCCTCCGATAGAGGATGCGGACAGGCTGTCCGCCACCCGTTCCGAGGTGGAGAGCGCCATGAATCACCGGCGCCGCCGGACAGTTCTCCGCGACGCTTGTTTCTCCCAAGAGGCGTTAGATGCCTTTAATTCAGGAGATGCATATCTCCGTGCCGCTCAAAATGGTCTAGCCAGAGCCACGGAGCAATATGTAAAAGACATACGGGTAAAAATTTAATGGTTATATATATCAGTAGCCCCCGAGACTTGAAACAGTTAGAGTAACTGATTTAAGGATCATTTGTTATGCAGGTTCTTACAGAAAGAAATACCCTACTGTCCCAGGGGATGGAAGAGTGCAAAGCCAAACTTGAGGCCACACTAGCCGCAACAGGGGAGCCCAAGAAGACTCCCTCTGGTAATACATACTTCAAAAAGATAAGTATTATGCGGTGTACATGCAAATCTGACAAATAAAATTGCAGATGGTGCCGCATTAGATCCGGAGAAGCAACAACTCCTACGCCAGTTAGAAGCCGGCGAGAGCATGCTTACAAAAGTGAGGCGGGAGAAGAATGATCTTCAGGATGCCAACACCAAGCTGGACGTCGAACTAAAGGATGTTCGTGCCCAGTTGTCGGACTCCACTAAGGAGAATCAACGGCTGCGACGCGGCATATTTAGTAAGTGCTTTAAATGAACTCTTGAAAAAGGAGTTCGGCGTGGGAGCCGGCTAACAGAGTTATGTCTGTAGGTATGCTAATAGGTCGTCCTGCAGAGGAGATGCCCGGTTCTACGGGTGACCTTCTTCCCGAGCTTTCGCAACTGCACGAGCGAGTTCGGCAGGCGATGCGAGGCATTGCCCAAGCCTTATGTCCCTCCCATTCCATGCCCGAGGGTCTTGGAGAGCTTGCAGAGAAGCTAAAGGGAGCTTGGCGGCGCTTCCGGTTGTGGAAGATATCAACCTGCCGTCAAGGTGCTAGGGAGGCCTGGGCCATGGTGAAGACGTGGTACACGAAGTCTGACCCAAACCACATGGCCGAGGTTGGACCTGTGGGCCCCGATGGGAAGGAGATCCCTGTAAGCTTAGTGTACGGCCAAGTAGAATTGGCCGCGAAGTATTCCCAGTAGGACTGTAAATTAGACAGCCTGTTAGATGGTATTGAAGAGGAATACAATCAGTCATAATGACTATGTAATTTCAATTGACATGTGTAGTGCCTTCTAGCCGGATTGTAGATCGTTTGTCGTTGCCGACCTTTTCGCTTTGACCTCGGGACCTGACGGTCCGGAGTGTGTCCGAATACCGTGGCGGTTATATAAGAACCGGGGTATGCATGGAGACCAGGCGTAGGGGTCATTAGTGCTTTATCAGACAAGTGCCCAACTAGTTATGTTATACTACATGGTTAGTAAGAAACATCTTCCAGAGAGAATAGTTCCGTTAGGGGTTCCTTTCGCTGGGAGGCATGCCCTAAAGTGCATGTCCGGACTACGTGAAAAGACGCAGAAAAAAGCATCTGGGGGCGCATAAAATAATTACAAAGATCATCTTTAATTCACCGACCGAATATTCCCTTAAGAACGCTAGCTTTCAGCTTCACCCAGTCTGAGGTACACATCCGGCTGACCCGGCAGTAACAATCGCAGAGGTGCTCCCTTTACCGCCTAGTCGAACAATCAGGAACGTAGGGGTAAGCACAGGAGCCACGCAACCTAGCTTGGCCAAAACTTAAGTCATATCGATGCATATAATGGTGAATAAACGGTACATGTGGAAGTGTGACACATGTGTGGGGCGTGAAGCCCGTTTAAATAAGCTTCTGTATAAAGAAGCCCCCAGGTGTGATGAGCGCGGGTAGCGCGTCACTTGATGAGCCGTTTAAGGGCTATAATCGAAAAGAGGGGAAGGAGAGAAATATAGGACAGAAAATGTAAAAAATGGACAGAGGAAGGAGACGAACACAGAGTCCAGCGCTAGGCGTAGAATCTTCAGAGACGGGTTGCGTTCCATGGGTTCAGCTCGAGTCGGTTATCCAAGGCATCTCGCAGGCGGTACGCTCCACCAGTCAGGACTTGGTCAATTATGAAGGGACCTTCCCACTTGGGCTTGAGTTTGTCCTTTTTCTTGTCCGGCAGGCGTAGAACTAATTCACCAACGTTGTAATTTTTGGCCCGCGCTTCTCCGCTTTGATATATGCGAGCCTGCTGTTGATAGAATGCGGAACGGGCTTTTGCCACGTCACCCTCCTCCTCCAAGGCATCCAAACTGTCCTGCCGATCGAGCTCGGCTTCTCTTTCTCCGTACATGCGCACTTGAGGTGAGTCATGAATTATGTCGCAGGGCAGGACTGCCTCTGCGCCGTACACCATAAAAAATGGTGTGTATCCGGTGGTGCGATTTGGCGTGGCCCGCAGCCCCTAGAGTACGGAGTCTAGCTCCTCTACCCAGTGCGTATTAGATTCCTTAAGGGACCACACTAACCTGGGTTTGATGCCGCTCATGATAAGACCATTTGCACGCTCGACCTGACCGTTAGTTTGTGGGTGATAGACGGAAGCGTAATTGAGCTTGATGCCCATGTTTTTACACCAGAGTTTTACCTCATCGGCCGTGAAGTTCGTGCCGTTATCAGTGATGATGCTATGGGGGACGCCATAACGGTGTACGACCCTGGATATGAAGTCTATCACCGGTCCGGATTCGGCCGTCTTAACAGGCTTGGCTTGTATCCACTTGGTGAACTTATCCACCATGACCAGTAGGTATTTTTTCTTATGGGTTCCGCCTTTAAGGGGTCCAACCATGTCAAGCCCCCAGACCGCAAAAGGCCAGGTGATGGGGATAGTTTGGAGTGCGGTGGGTGGCATATGGCTTTGGTTGGCAAAAAGTTGGCAACCAACGCATCGTTGGACTAGGTCCTGAGCATCTGCCCGGGTCGTCGGCCAATAAAAGCCTGTACGGAAAGCCTTGCTAACAAGGGACCGAGCAACGGCGTGATGACCACCGAGTCCAGCATGAATTTCAGCCAGAAGGTTCCGCCCTTCCTCTTCAAAGATGCACCTTTGAAGGACTCCGGTAGTGCTTTTCTTATAAAGCTCTCCCTCATGGACTTTATAGGCTTTAGATCGCCGCACTATGCAGCGCGCCTCGTTTTGGTCCTCTGGGAGTTTCTGCCTAGTAAGGTAGGCTAGGAATGGTTCTGTCCACGGGGCGATGACCGCCATTATTACGTGGGCTGAAGGTGTAATTTCATTGGCAGAGCCTCCAATTATGTCAGATTGTTCGGCGTCGAGTGGTGCGGTTAGGTTCGGGCTGTTATTTGCGGGTTCCCCCTCCCATACTACGGATGGCTTGAACAGCCCTTCCAAAAAGATGTTGGGGGGGACTACATCGCGTTTTGCTCCAGTGCGTGCCAGGACATCCACTGCCTGATTGTTTTCTCGGGCTATATGGTGAAACTCCAGCCCTTCGAACCGAGCTGACATTTTTAGGACGGTGTTGCGGTAAGCTGCCATTTTTGGATCCTTGGCGTCGAAGTCTCCATTTATTTGGGATATTGCGAGGTTCGAATTCCCGTGTACCTCTAGGCGTTGAATGCCCATGGATACTGCCACCCGGAGACCATGTAGGAGGGCCTCATATTCGACTGCATTGTTGGAGTCCGTGTACATGATCTGGAGCACATATTGGACTGTGTCTCTCGTGGGGGACGTCAAGACGACGCCAGCCCCTAGTCCGGCCAACATTTTGGAGCCGTCGAAATGCATGATCCAGTTTGAATATGTGTCGTACTCTTTAGGGAGCTCGGCCTCCGTCCATTCTGCGATGAAGTCGGCCAAAACTTGCGATTTAATAGCTCACCGTGGCTTATAGGTTATATCGAACGGGAGGAGCTCAATGGCCCATTTTGCGATCCGGCCTGTTGCGTCGCGGTTGTTGATAATATCGTTGAGTGGTACTTCCGAGGCTACTGTTATCGAACACTCTTGAAAGTAGTGTTGTAGCTTCCGGGATGCCATGAATACCGCGTATGCAATCTTTTGATAATGTGGGTACCGTGATTTGCATGGAGTGAGGACAGTGGACACGTAGTAGACTGGCCTTTGAAGGGGGAATTTGTGTCTGTTCGTTTCCCGCTCGACGACGAGCACTGCGCTAACAACTTGATGGGTTGCTGCAATGTACAATAGCATTGGTTCGCCGGTGTTTGGCGCGGCCAGGACTGGGTTTGTTGCCAATATGGCTTTTATTTCATCGAGTCCGGCCGTGGCAGCATCCGTCCACTCGAAGTGTTCGGTGCACCGAAGGAGGCGATAGAGGGGCAGTGCCTTTTCTCCCAAGCGGGAGATAAAGCGGCTTAGAGCCGCCACGCATCCGGTTAATTTTTGTATTTGTTTGAGGTCCTTTGGGATATCCAATTGTGACAAGGCTCGAATCTTGGCTGGATTTGCTTCAATTCCTCTACCGGATACAATGAAGCCCAAGAGCTTTCCGGCTGGAACGCCGAAAACGCATTTTTCCGGGTTGAGCTTGATGTCGTATTTTTGGAGGTTATCGAATGTAAGCCTCAAGTCGTCTACTAGAGATTCGACATGTCTTATTTTGACGACCACATCATCCACGTACGCCTCCACTGTTTTGCCGATCTGGTTTGCCAGACATGTCTGAATCATGCGCTGATATGTTGCGCCGGCGTTTTTTAGCCCGAAGGGCATTGTGTTGAAGCAGAATGGGCCGTATGGTGTGATGAATGCCGTTGCAGCTTGGTCTAATTCTGCCATCTTGATTTGATGTTAACCGGAGTATGCGTCGAGGAAACACAACGAATCGTGTCCTGTGGTGGCATCGATAATTTGATCGATGCGGGGGAGGGGGAAGCGATCCTTTGGGCAAGCCTTGTTAAGGTCTTTAAAATCGACGCACAGGCGCCAAGATTTGTCCTTCTTTGGTACCATCACCAGGTTTGCTAGCCAGTCCGGATGTTTTATATCTCTGATGAATCCGGCCTCCAGTAGCTTGGCTAGTTCCTCTCCCATGGCCTGTCTCTTGGGTTTGAAAAAACGCCGAAGGGCTTGTTTGACAGGTTGAATCCTTTTAGGATATTTAAGCTGTGTTCGGCCAGCCTGCATGGGATTCCTGGCATGTCTGAAGGGTGCCAGGCGAAGATGTCCCAATTTTCACGTAGAAATCCTCGCAGTGCGGCATCTACATCAGGGTTTAATTGTGCCCCGATGGAAGCTGTTTTGTTAGGGTCCGTTGGATGGACCTGGAATTTGACTATTTCGTCCGCTGGCTTGAAGGATGTGGACTTGGATCTCTTGTCGAGTATCAGATCATCCCTGTTAACCGTGGAGCGCAGCGCAGTCAGTTCCTCAGCCGCTAAGGCTTCGGATAGTGCCTCAAGGGCCAATGCGGCTATCTTGTTTTCGGCGTGGAGCGCTATGTCCGGATCACTAGCGAGAGTGATAATTCCGTTCAGCCCGGGCATCTTGAGCTTCATGTACCCGTAATGGGGTATTGCTTGGAAGATCGTAAATGCTTCCCGCCCTAGTAGAGTGTGATATCCGCTACTGAAGGAGGCCACCTGAAACGTGACCTCTTCAGACCTGTAATTATCCGGCGTGCCGAACACCACATCTAGTGTGATTTTTCCTGTGCAGCGCGCTTCCCGACTGGGGATTATTCCTCTAAAGGTTGTGCTGCTTCGCTCGATGCGGTTCCATTCTATTCCCATTTTTTGAAGGGTTTCCTCATAAATGAGGTTCAATCTGCTGCCTCCATCCATGAGTACCTTGGTGAGGCGAAAGCCATCCACTATTGGACTGAGGACCAATGTGGCTGGTGCTCGGGCTGTTCGGAATTTAGGTTCATCACTTGCATTGAAGGTAATAGCAGTGTCGCTCCATGGGTTTATTGTTGCTACTTGATAGACTTCGGCGAGGCTGCGGAGTGTTCTTTTTCACATATTGTTTGATGCGAAAGTCTCGAAGACTGTGAGAACGGTACTGGTGTCCCCGGGGTGGCTTTCTGCGGCCTCCAAAATTAAGAGGTCCTCGCCAATTTTGGCCACCTGCCGGAGTATCCAACATGCTCTAAGGCTTTGAGTTGGTGTGGCGTCCTCTGTACTATGAATTTTACAGGGTCCATTAAGCCATCTTTCCAGTACGGTTCCATGCCCTGTAGAGGGTTTTGGTTTTTTGGTGTTTAACCCGGGTGTCTGACGATGATGCACCCTTTTATTTCGGACGGGATTGCTATTCAAGGCTGGATTATCCCAAAATTTTATTTCGGTTTTCCAGGCGCTTTCCATCGCACGGTACATTCGTACTATGGACGCCAAGTCAGCGAAGCTTGTAATATCATGACGACTTATGGCGTTGAGGATTCCCTTGTCCGTGCAATTACTGCAGAAGATTGAGATTGCGTCTCCCTCGCGGCAATCCTTTATCCTGTTCATAACCAGGAGGAATCTGGCCCAGTAATGATGTACTGTTTCCTCGGGCTTTTGCCTGATTTGGGAAAGATCGCTTATGTTTGGGTGGGCGGGTGGCGTTGAATCTGAAACCTCACCCAATCTAAGACTCAGAGGCCAAAGAGCTTCCGAACTCTGAAGTTCGGATTCTTGGATGTTGTCCAATGAATCTAGCCCGTTGCCTAATTCTAAGCTCAGGTCTTGAGTTACATCCTCCCCTCCGCGGGTATCCGGCTTGGAGGGATCGGGAATTCGGATGTAGCTAGTCCTTAAAATAGATGAAGGGTCGCCGCACTGCGCCTCTACCACGGTGACGTGGTGGGTGACTTGGGGAGAGTTAATTTCTCTTAGATCGGGTTTAAGCCCAACCTGGTCATAATCCGTAGTGACCCCCAGGGTGGCGATGCGATCCAAGAGCTCGTTTACGGAAGAGAGCTCCATTGGATCTAGCTGCTCGACGAGTTCCGAGCTGACGTGAAGGTTGCTTTTGATGACCCGAGAGGTCACCGTCGGCGCAACGGCCGAACATGTGGTCATGAGAAAACCACCTAGCCAGAGAGTTTGGCCGACAGCCAAGGCTCCCTTAGCAACGGCGCCGTCTATAAAGACAGGAGGAGGCATCCTTCCTGATTGCGACGACACAGTGGAACTCTCAATGAAAGCACCAATGTCGGTGTCAAAACCGGTGGATCTCGGGTAGGGGGTCCCAAACTGTGCGTCTAGGCCGGATGGTAACAGGAGACAAGGGACACGAAGTTTTACCCAGGTTCGGGCCCTCTTGATGGAGGTAAAACCCTATGTCCTGCTTGATTAATATTGATGATATGGGTAGTACAAGAGTAGATCTACCACGAGATCAAGGAGGCTAAACCCTAGAAGCTAGCCTATGGTATGATTGTTGTATGATGAGATTCTTGTCCTACGGACTAAAACCCTCCGGTTTATATAGACATCGGAGAGGGTTAGGGTTACATAGAGTCGGTTACAATGGTAGGAGATCTTGAATATCCGCATCGCCAAGCTTGCCTTCCACGCCAAGGAAAGTCTCATCCGGACACAGGACGAAGTCTTCAATCTTGTATCTTCATAGTCCTGGAGTCCGGCTGAAGGCATAGTCCGGCTACCCGAACACCCCCTAATCCAGGACTCCCTCAGAGGGATTCTACATCAACACCATAGCCCCTCTGATGATGTGTGAGTAGTTTACCATAGACCTTCGGGTCCATAGTTATTAGCTAGATGGATTCTTCTCTCTCTTTGGATCTCAATACAAAGTTCTCCTTGATCTTCTTGGAGATCTATTTGATGTAATTCTTTTTGCGGTGTGTTTGTCGAGATCCGATGAATTCTGGGTTTATGATCAAGATTATCTATGAACAATATTTGATTCTTCTCTGCATTCTTTTATGCATAATTTAAATATCTTTGCAAGTCTCTTCGAATTATGAGTTTGGTTTGGCCTACTAGATTGATCTTTCTTGCAATGGGAGAAGTGCTTAGCTTTGGGTTCAATCTTGCGGTGTCCTTTCCCAGTGACAGCAGGGGCAGCGAGGCATGTTTTGTATTGTTGCCATCAAGGATAAAAAGATGGGGTTTATATCATATTGCTTGAGTTTATCCCTCTACATCATGTCATCTTGCTTAATGCGTTACTCTGTTCTTATGAACTTAATACTCTAGATGTATGCTGGATAGCGGTCGATGTGTGGAGTAATAGTAGTAGATGCAGAATCGTTTCGGTCTACTTGTCACGGACGTGATGCCTATATACATGATCATTCCTAGATATTCTCATAACTATGCGCTTTCCTATCAATTGCTCGACAGTAATTTGTTTACCCACCGTAGAATATGCTATCTTGAGAGAAGCCACTAGTGAAACCTATGGCCCCCGGGTCTATCTTCCAGCATATTATTTTCCTATCAATTTGCTATTTCTGCTGCTCTTTATTTTGCAATCTTTACTTTCCAATCTATACAACAAAAATACCAAAAATGGTTATCTTATTATCTTTATCAGATCTCACTTTTGCAAGTGGCTGTGAAGGGATTGACAACCCCCTTATCGCGTTGGTTGCAAGGTTCTTGATTGTTTGTGCAGGTACGAGGGATTTGCGTGTAGTCTCCTACTAGATTGATACCTTGGTTCTCAAAAACTGAGGGAAATACTTACGCTACTTTGCTAGATCACCCTTTCCTCTTCAAGGGAAAACCAACGCATGCTCAAGAGGTAGCACTACATTGCCCATTTGGTTTGTAGGATTTGTAAAATGCACCAACGTGCCATCTTCGATCTGCCATGATTAACATGGGCATTAATTTGATTACAATCTAGAAACATGTACCACAAGAGGTTGGATTGGATGAAAAATTCCCTAAGAAAACTAGTACATATGTATCCAAAGGAGAAATGCTTATGGACGATTGTAACCATATGAATGAAGCAACCAATATGGGGTGGGGGTGTATGTCCTAAAATCCTCCAAAATTCCTTTAGAAATCGTAATACATAGTCATTGTAAACTTGGGAAAAGGTGCAAAAAATTGAACTCCCTTATGGTTAACATTTAACAGGAAAGGAACATCACCTCGATATACAGCTTCTTCAGGCACGGAAAGCATCTCAGGTAACTGAAAACTTGGTCCAGGTTGGGGATGACAGATTCTAGTGCCAAGACCTTCACTGTGCCCAGAGTCTGGGTGAAGCTTCGCTGGATGACAGATGAACATACATCTTCAAAACTAGAAATAACGTTGATGTTAAGAAGGATAGGTATATAAGGCGACCGTTGTACCTGAAAGTTGTAGTATTTGACAGACGAGTGGCCCACCACTTTCAATTTCGGCGCAGAAATGACATTGATTCTTGTTGGACCTTGTTGATCAACTACAAGTAATCTCTCAAGTGAAGGTGTGTCCTGGATGACCATATTGTGGTCCACCTTTTGTGATCTCTCGTTGCAGCACCAGCAACACACATAAATAGTGCGGAGAGTCCTGGAGGTGATGTGCAAGGTACTCGACCAATTCATCGCCTGAAGACGAAGGAACTCGAGTGTAGTACAACCACAGAGCAGGCGCTCCATGTCATCCTTTGGGATGCGGACGACAACGAGCTCGAGGTGCTTCAGTCGTGGTAGAAAAAGACCGGGTGTGCTACCTCTTGAGCATGCGTTGGTTTTCCCTTGAAGAGGAATGGGTGATGCAGCAAAGTAGCGTAAGTATTTCCCTCAGTTTTTGAGAACCAAGGTATCAATCCAATAGGAGACTACACACAAGTCTCCTAGTACCTGCACAAACAATCAAGAAACTTGCAACCAACGCGATAAAAGGGTAGTCAATCCCTTCATGGCCACTTGCAGAAGTGAGATCTGATAAAGATAATAAGATAAATATTTTTGGTATTTTTGTTGTATAGATTGAAAAGTAAAGATTGCAAAATAAATAGTAAAGTAGAATTGTAGATTTGAAACTTATATGATGTAAAGTAGACCCGGGGGCCATAGGTTTCACTAGTGGCATCTCTCAAGATAGCATAAGTATTATGGTGGGTGAACAAATTACTGCCGAGCAATTGATAGAAAAGCGCATAGTTATGAGAATATCTAGTCATGATCATGAACCTAGGCATCACGTCCGTGACAAGTAGACTAAAACGATTCTGCATCTACTACTATTACTCCACACATCGACCGCTATCCAGCATGCATCTAGAGTATTAAGTTCATAAGAACAGAGTAACACATTAGGCAAGATAACATGATGTAGAGGGATAAACTAAAGCAATATGATATAAACCCCATCTTTTTATCCTTGATGGCAACAATACAATATGTGTCGTTTCCCTTTCTGTCACTGGGATCGAGCACCGCAAGATTGAACCCAAGGCTAAGCACTTCTCCCGTTGCAAGAAAGATCAATCTAGTAGGCCAAATCAAACTGATAATTTGAAGAGACTTGCAAAGATATTTAAATCATGCATAAAAGAATTTAGAGAAGAATCAAATATTGTTCATAGATAATCTTGGTCATAAACCCACAATTCATCGGATCTCGACAAACACACCGCAAAAAGAGTTACATCGAATAGATCTCCAAGAAGATGGAGGAGAACTTTGTATTCAGATCCAAAGAGAGAGAAGAAGCCATCTAGCTAATAACTATGGACCCGAAGGTCTACGGTAAACTACTCACACATCATCGGAGAGGCTATGGTGTTGATGTAGAAGCCCTCTGTGATCGATTCCCCCTCTGGAGGAGCGTCGGAAAAGGCCCCAAGATGGGATCTCATGGGTACAGAAGGTTGCGGCAGTGGAAAAAGTGTTTTGGTTCTCTCCCCGAAGGTTTCAGGGTATAAGAGTTTATATAGGCGAAGAAGTAGGTCAGTGGAGCTATGAGGGGCCCATGAGGGTGGGGGGCGCGCCCACCCCCTGGGGCGTGCCCTCCTGCCTCGTGGCCGCCTCGTGGCTTTCTTGACCTCCACTCCAAGTCTCCTGGATTGCGTTTGTTCCAAAAAAAGATCCTCGCAAAGGTTTCATTCCGTTTGGATTCCGTTTGATATTCCTTTTCTGCGAAACACTGAAATAGGAAAAAATAGCAAATTGCACGGGGCCTTCGGTTAATAGGTTAGTCCCAAAAATAATATAAAAATGTATATTAAAGCCCATTAAACATCCAAAACAGATAATATAATAGCATGGAACAATCAAAATTATAGATACGTTGGAGACGTATCAAGCATCCCCAAGCTTAATTCCTGGTCGTCCTCGAGTAGGTAAATGATAAAAACAGAATTTTTGATGTGGAATGCTACCTAACATAATTTTTTTCCAATGTAATTCTCTTTATTGTGGCATGAATGTTTAGATCCGAAAGATTCTAGACAAAGTTTTAACATTGACATAAAAATAGTAATACTTCAAGCATGCTAACCAAGCAATTATGTCTTATCAAAATAACATAGCCAAAGAAAGCTCATCCCTACAAAATCATATAGTTTGGCCATGCTTCATTTTCGTCACACAAAATGCTCCCGTCATACATAACCCCAATGACAAGCCGAGCAATTGGTTCATACTTTTTAACGCACTTCAGCCTTTTCAACCCTCATGCAATACATGAGCGCAAGCCATGGATATAGCACTATAGGTGGAATAGCATATGATGATGGGGGTTATGTGAGAAGACAAAAAAGGAGAAAGTCTCACATTGATGCGGCTAATCAATGGGCTATGGAGATGCGCATCAATTGATGTCAACGAGAGGAGTAGGGATTGCCATGCAACGGATACACTAGAGCTATAAGTGTATGAAAGCTCATCAAAAGAAACTAAGTGGGTGTGCATCCAACTTGCTTGCTCACAAAGACCTAGGGCATTTTGAGGAAGCCCATCATTGGAATATACAAGCCAAGTTCTATAATGAAAAATTCCCACTAGTATATGAAAGTGACAAAATAAGACACTCTCTATCATGAAGATCATGGTGCTATTTTGAAGCACATGTGTGGAAAAAGGATAGTAACATTGTCCCTTTTCTCTTTTTCTCTCATTTTTTTGTTTGGGCTTCTTTGGCCTCTTCTTTTTTATTTGGGCTTCTTTGGCCTCTTTTTTTTATTTTTTTATTTCATAGTCTCCATCATCCTTTACTCACATGGGACAATGCTCTAATAATGACAATCATCACACTTTTATTTACTCATAACTCAATATTACAACTCGATACTAGAACAAAAATGTGACTCTATGTGAATGCCTCCGGCGGTGTACCGGGATATGCGATGAATCAAGAGCGACATGTATGAAAGAATTATGAAAGTGGCTTTGCCACAAATACGATGTCAACTACATGATCATGCAAAGCAATATGACAATGATGGAGCGTGTCATAATAAACGGAACGGTGGAAAGTTGCATGGCAATATATCTCGGAATGGCTACGGAAATGCCATAATAGGTAGGTATGGTGGCTATTTTGAGGAAGATATAAGGAGGCTTATGTGTGATAGAGCATATCATATCACGGGGTTTGGATGCACCGGTGAAGTTTGCACCAACTCTCGAGGTGAGAAAGGGCAATGCACGGTACTGTAGAGGCTAGCAAATTTTTGAAAGGTAAGAGTGCGTATAATCCATGGACTCACATTAGTCATAAAGAACTCATATACTTATTGCAACAGTCTATTAGCCCTCGAAGCAAATTACTATTATGCATGCCCCTAGAGGGATAGATTGGTAGGAAAAGACCATCGGCCGTCCCCGGCCACCACTCATAAGGAAAGCAATAAAAGAACACCTCATGCTTCAAATTTGTCACACAACGTTTACCATACGTGCATGCTACGGGACTTGCAATCCTCAACACAAGTATTCATCAATTCCACAATTGCCCAACTAGCATGACTCTAACATTACCACCTTTATATCTCAAAACAACTATCAAGTACCATAGTATTCAATGCACCCTATATGAAAGTTTTTATCATACCCATCTTGGATGCCTATCATATTAGGACTAATTTTATAGCCAAAGAAAAATACCATGCTGTTCTAAAAGACTATCAAAATAATATAAGTGAAGCATGAGAGATCAATAATTTCTATAAAATAAAACCACCACCGTGCTCTAAAAGATATAAGTGAAGCACTAGAGCAAAATTATCTAGCTCAAAACATATAAGTGAAGCACATAGAGTATTCAAATAAATTCTGATTCATGTGTGTCTCTCCCAAAAGGTATGTACAGCAAGGATGATTGTGGTCAACTAAAAAGCAAAGACTCAAATCATACAAGACTCTCCAAGCAAGACACATATCATGTGGCGAATAAGAATATAGCCTCAAGTAAAGTTACCGATAGACGAAGACGAAAGAGGGGATGCCCCGGAGCTTAGGCTTTTGGTTGTCCTTTAATTTTACCTTGGGGTTCCTTGGGCATCCCCAAGCTTAGGCTCTTGGCACTCCTTATTCCATAATCCATTAAATCTTTACCCAAAACTTGAAAACTTCACAACACAAAACTCAACAGAAAATCTCATGAGCTCCGTTAGTATAAGAAAACAAATCACCACCATAAGGTACTGTAATGAACTCATTAATTATTCATATTGGTGTTAAACCTACTATATTCCAACTTCTCTATGGTTCATACCCCCTGATACTAGCCATAGATTCATCAAAATAAGCAAACAACACACGAAAAACAGAATCTGTCAAAAACACAACAGTCTGTAGAAATCTATATCAAACGTATACTTCTTTAACTCCAAAAATTCTGAAATAAATTGGTGGACGTGAGGAATTTCTATATTAATCATCTACAAATAATCAACCTAAAATCGCTCTCCATTAAAAAATGGCAGCCAATCTCGTGAGCACTAAAGTTTCTGTTTTTTACAGCAAGATCGCAAAAACTTCACTCAAGTCTTCCCAAAGGTTCTACTTGGCACAAACACTAATTAAAACATGAAACCACATCTAAACAAAATCTAGATGAATTATTTATTACTAAATATAACCAAAAAGAAAGGTAAAAAATAAAATTGGATTGCCTCCCAACAAGCGCTATCGTTTAACGCCCCTAGCTAGGCATAAAAACAAGAAAAGATCTAGGTATTGTCATCTTTGGTATGCAATCCATAGGTGGCTCTCATAATAGATTCATAAGGTAATTTAATTTTATTCCTAGGAAAGTGTTCCATGCCTTTCCTTAATCTAAATTGGAATCTAATATTTCCTTCTTTCATATCAATAATTGCACCAATCGTTCTAAGGAAAGTTCTGCCAAGAATAATAGGACATGTAGGATTGCAATCTATATCAAGAACAATAAAATCTACGGGCACATAATTCCTATTTGCAACAATAATAACATCATTAATCCTTCCCGTAGGTTTCTTAATGGTGGAATCCGCAAGATGCAAATTTAAAGAACGATCATCAAATTTACGGAAACCTAACACATCACACAAAGTTTTTGGAAGTGTGGAAACACTAGCACCCAAATCACATAAAGCATAGCATTCATGATTTTTTAATCTTAATTTTAATAGTAGGTTCCCACTCATCATAAAGTTTTCTAGGGATAGAAACTTCTAATTCAAGCTTTATTCATAGGATTGCATTAAAGCATCAACGATATGTTTGGTAAAAGCTTTATTTTGACTATAAGCATGAGGAGAATTTAACACGGATTGCAACAAGGAAATACAATCTATCAAAGAACAATTATCATAATTAAATTCCTTGAAATCCAAAATAGTGTGTTCATTGCTATCTAAAGTTTTGACCTCTTCAATCCCACTTTTACCAATTTTTGCATGAAGATCTGAAAACTCTGAATCATTGGGACGCCTTTTAACTAAATTTGACTCATCTCCAGTCCCATCTTCATCAAGATTCATATTGGAAAACAAATATTTAATAGGGGACACATTGATTACTTTTAGATCTTCATCATTATTACCTTCTAGATCTTCCGGTTTGGCGGCCATCTTATTAACTAAGGTGGCCTACTTATCCGAAATTTGAGCTTTTAAGTTTTCAAGATGAGCAAACTGAGATTTAAAACCATAAAATTCCATAGAAATGTCATCGAGCTCTTTATTCATGTACTCCATAAAACCTTTTTGTTCTTAAGCTCGTTTCTGGAGAAATAATTGTGCTCAAATTGCAAAGACATAAAGCTTCTAACGTTGTTTTCAGTTTCTTCCAACCTTCTAAGGTGAGGATCGACGTTTTTGGCAGATCCATCAGGGCAAAGGGCACACAAGAAGCAAGCGGAAAGAGGCAGACGAAAAAAGGGCGAATAAAACAGCAAAGGTGAAGTGGGGGAGAGCAAAACGAGAGGCAAATGGCAAATAGTGTAATGCTAGAGATAAGAGTTTGTGATAGGTACTTGGTGTGTCTTGACTTGGCGTAAATCCCCCTGGCAACGGTGCCAGAGATCCTTCTTGCTATCTCTTGAGCATGCGTTGGTTTTCCCTTGAAGAGGAAAGGGTGATGCAACAAAGTAGCGTAAGTATTTCCCTCAATTTTTGAGAACCAAGGTATCAATCCAGTAGGAGACTACACGCAAGTCGATGATACATCTCCATCGTATCTACTTTTCCAAACACTTTTGCCCTTGTTTTGACCCTAACTTGCATGATTTGAATGGAACTAACCCGGACAGACGCTGTTTTCAGCAGAATTGCCATGATGTTATTTTTGTGCAGAAATAAAAGTTCTCGGAATGACCTGAAACTCCACGGAGAATATTTTTGGAATTAATAAAAAATACTAGCGAAAGAATCAACACCAGGGGGCCCACACCCTGTCCACGAGGGTGGGGGCGCGCCTACCCCCTGGGCGCACCCCCTGCCTCATGGGCCCCCTGATGCTCCACCGACCTCAACCCCAACTCTATATATTCACGTTCAGGGACAAAAAAAAATCAGAGATAAGGATTCATCGTGTTTTACGATACGGAGCCGCCGCCAAGCCCTAATGTCTCTCGGGAGGGCTGATCTGGAGTCCGTTCGGGGCTCCGGAGAGGGGAATCCGTCGCCATCATCATCATCAACCTTCCCCCATCACCAATTTCATGATGCTCATTGTCGTGCGTGAGTAATTCCATCGTAGGCTTGCTGGACGGTGATGGATTGGATGAGATTTACCATGTAATCAAGTTAGTTTTGTTAGGGTTTGATCCCTTGTATCCACTATGTTCTAGGATTGATGTTGCTATGACTTTGCTATGCTTAATGCTTGTCACTAGGGCCCGAGTGCCATGATTTCAGGTCTGAACCTATTATGTTTTCATGAATATATGTGAGTTCTTGATCCTATCTTGCAAGTCTATAGTCACCTACTATGTGTTATGATCCGGCAACCCCGAAGTGACAATAATCGGGACCACTCCCGGTGATGACCGTAGTTTGAGGAGTTCATGTATTCACTAAGTGTTAATGCTTTGGTCCGGTACTCTATTAAAAGGAGGCCTTAATATCCCTTAGTTTCCAATAGGACCCCGCTGCCACGGGAGGGTAGGACAAAAGATGTCATGCAAGTTCTTTTCCATAAGCATGTATGACTATATTCGGAATACATGCCTAGATTACATTGATGAATTGGAGCTAGTTCTGTGTCACCCTATGTTATAACTATTGCATGAGGAATCGCATCAGCATAATTCTCCATCACCGATCCAATGCCTATGACGTTTTCACATATTGCTCTTTGCTTAGTTACTTTACCGTTGCCACTGTTACAATTACTACAAAACTACTACTATTACTTTTGCCACCGTTACCGTTACATCCATACTACTTTGCTACTAAATACTTTGTTGCAGATATTAAGTTATCCAGGTGTGGTTGAATTGACAACTCAACTGCTAATACTTGAGAATATTCTTTGGCTCCCCTTGTGTCGAATCAATAAATTTGGGTTGAATACTCTACCCTCGAAAACTGTTGCGATCCCCTATACTTGTGGGTTATCAGTCGCCAAGTACCTGCACAAACAATCAAGAACCTTGCAACCAACGCGATAAAGGGGTTGTCAATCCCTTCATGGCCACTCGCAAAAGTGAGATCTGCTAAAGATAATAAGATAAATATTTTTGGTATTTTTTTTGTATAGATTGAAAAGTAAAGATTGCAAAATAAATAGTAAACTAGAATTGTAGATTGGAAACTTATATGATGTAAAGTAGACCCGGGGGCCATAGGTTTCACTAGTGGCTTCTCTCAAGATAGCACAAGTATTACAGTGGGTGAACAAATTATGGCCGAGCAATTGATAGAAAAGCGCATAGTTATGAGAATATCTAGGCATGATCATGAACATAGGCATCACGTCCGTGACAAGTAGACCGAAACGATTCTGTATCTACTACTATTACTCTACCCATCGACCGCTATCCAGCATGCATCTAGAGTATTAAGTTCATAAGAACACAGTAACACATTAGGCAAGATAACATGATGTAGAGGGATAAACTCAAGCAATATGATATAAACCCCATCTGTTTATCCTCGATGGCAACAATACAATACATGTCGTTTCCCTTTCTGTCACTGGGATCGAGCACCACAAGATTGAACCCAAAGCTAAGCACTTCTCCCATCGCAAGAAAGATCAATGTAGTAGGCCAAACCAAACTGATAATTCAAAGAGACTTGCAAAGATATTTAAATCATGCATAGAAGAATTCAGAGAAGAATCAAATATTGTTCATAGATAATCTTGGTCATAAACCCACAATTCATCGGATCTCGACAAACACACCACAAAAAGAGTTACATCGAATAGATCTCCAAGAAGATCGAGGAGAACTTTGTATTGAGATCCAAAGAGAGAGAAGAAGCCATCTAGCTAATAACTATGGACGCGAAGGTCTATGGTAAACTACTCACACATCATCGGAGAGGCTATGGTGTTGATGTACAAGCCCTCCATGATCGATTCCCCCTCCGACGGAGCACCGGAAAAGGACCCAAGATGGGATCTCATGGGTACAGAAGGTTGCGGCAGTGGAAAAAGTGTTTTGGTTCTCTCCCTGAAGGTTTTAGGGTATAAGAGTATATATAGGTGAAAGAAGTAGGTCGGTGGAGCTGTGAGGGGCCCATGAGGGTGGGCGCGCGCCCACCACCTGGGGCACGCCTTCCTGCCTCGTGGCTTTCTTGACCTCCACTCCAAGTCTCCTGGATTGCGTTTGTTCCAAAGAAGATCCTCGCGAAGGTTTCATTATGTTTGGATTCCGTTTGATATTCCTTTTCTGCGAAACACTGAAATAGGCAAAAAAAATCAAATTGCACTGGGCCTTCGGTTAGTAGGTTAGTCCCAAAAATAATATAAAAAGGTATATTAAATCCCATTAAACATCCAAAACAGATAATATAATAGCATGGAACAATAAAAAATTATAGATACTTTGGAGACGTATCAGGGTGCGTCATTAAGGGGGGGGGGGGTGGCAGCTCATGAACTTGGCGAGGCGCGGCGTGGGAGCACGGACGTTGGAAGCAAGCTCATATGCCCATCATTATAACTTAGCTTCTCGAGCTGATCTATGGCGCGGGATCAGAACCACTCGCCAAGCTTGCCTCGCTCCTTGCCATTGGAATGGAACTTGCCCGCGATAAGGCCTTCGATTGGGCCATGGTGACTGCCGAGGATCTGGGAGAATGCATCCAAGCTTTGGCGATACCCATGGTAGAGCTTGTGGGCGTGGAGGAGGTGGGCAGGGGTGCGGAGCCATAGGGTGCGCCACCGTCGGGAAACGGCAGCTGTCCTCGCTCGATTTCTGATTGGGAAGAGGGATATGATGACTATCAACATATCATCGGGGAGGTTGTTGATGAAGTCTAGGCCTGCTGGAGTCGCTTGCGGTTCTTTCTCGACCCGCCTCCGCTTGTTGGCAGCCTCATTCTCCACCTCATCGGCAGGGACGAGAACCTCTGTCTCCATATTCACGCCGTGCTCCGGTGCTTCAGCAGCCCCGATGTCGCCACTCGGCGGCATCCTCGTACACTAACGGCTTTGAGGACTTAGAGCAGCGTCGAGGATGCGGGCAGAGAGAGAGAGAGACTAATTGTTTGTGTGGCGAGGATGGGGGGTGCGGCCGCTCAACGGCGCCATTAATATAGACCAGCGGGAGCGAGGCGGGCAGCGGTCCAAGGCTGTCTCGCTTCCCGATGAGAACGCTGCTTAATCTCTAGTATGAATGAAATGTATGCTTAATTACTGAATTTTTGTTGCAAAAAATAGATAGTGATATTGATTTTTAGCTGCATATTTTGACAAATCGTAGTGTTTCCTGGCTTAGCGCCGAAGTCTGGCTTTAATTTGCATACCATAATCTGAACCATTTGCGTTGAAGAGATGCACAGGTCCTGCGTTGAACAGCTTGTACGCTTCCCGGTGAGCCTGCGCACCGGACTGCGCTCGCATGCCTCCCGTTCAGTCAAGCATCTGTCCACACGGCACCTCCTATAGCAATTAAAACCAAGACACATGGCGTCATGTGAATGGTTAACCGAGCGCACACGCTTTGAATTATACAAACGTTTGAGATATTAAACTGGCAGCTATTTTATTTCAAAATGCCTTTGTTGGTTGTCATTATTCGAGTGCGCCTTCTCTCAAAATGGACACAAAAAATACCACAGCATGTCGGGTGCCCTTCCATGATAGCATGCCAAGTTTCATGAATTTCAGACGAGTTTTGGATTTACTAGAATTTGAAAACCACGCCTCTCAATGTTTTGCCGGCAATCAACGGTGCCCTGGTGTTTGAAATTCATTCCCATTTCTTGCATGGGACCTAAGCATGCACCCAAGGACACAGATTTGATTTTTCAACCAATTTATATGCACTGGAGCATGCACATGTAGTTCAAATTTGAATTGTGCACATAAATGCATTGAAAACTCAGTTAATGCATAAAAATGTCCAAAACCGAAATCACAAAAATTCACACAACACTCCTGTTGTTCTATGTTGACACGAGAAAAAGACTCGAAAGCAATAAGAGGCAATGGATATCATTTCGTCCCCAAAGGTGGGACGTTCCCTACCGAAAACTATCATGCTTGTTGTGAGAAGCTCCGATTTGTGAGAAGCATATACCCAAACCTGCCCCAAATGGGACAAAATTTGTACCACGGCATGTTGATGCCGCTCCATGATAGCATGCCAAGTCTCATGAATGTCAGCCGAGTTTTGGATTTACTAGAATTTAAAAACCAGGCATCTGAATTTTTTCCCGGCAATCAACGGTGCCCTGGTGTTTGAAATTCATTCCCATTTCTTGCATGGGACCTAAGCATGCACCCAAGGACACAAATTTGATTTTTCAACCAATTTGTATGCACTGGAGCATGCACATGTAGTTCAAATTTGAATTATGCACATAAATGCATTGAAAACTCAGTTAATGCATAAAAATGTCCAAACAAACCCCGAAAAATCACAAAAATTCACACAACACTCCTGTTGTTCTATGTTGACATGAGAAAAAAACTTGAAAGCAATAAGAGGCAATGGATATCATTTCGTCCCCAAAGGTGGGACGTTCCCTACCGAAAACCATCATGCTTGTTGTGAGAAGCTCCGGTTTGTGAGAAGCATATACCCAAACCTGCCCCATATGGGACAAAATTTGTACCACGGCATGTTGATGCTGCTCCATGATATCATGCCAAGTTTCATGAATTTCAGACGAGTTTTGGATTTACTAGAATTTAAAAGCCAGGCATCTCAACGTTTTGCCGGCAATCAAAGGTGCCCTGGTGTTTGAAATCCATTCCCATTTCTTGCATGGGACCTAAGCATGCACCCAAGGACACAGATTTGATTTTTCAACCAATTTATATGCACTGGAGCATGCACATGTAGTTCAAATTTGAATTATGCACATAAATGCATTGAAAACTCACTTAATGCATAAAAATGTCCAAACGAACCCCGAAAAATCACAAAAATTCACACAATACTCCTGTTGTTCTATGTTGAAAAAAACTTGAAAGCAATAAAAGGCAATGGATATCGTTTCGTCCCCAAAGGTGGGACGTTCCCTACCGAAAACCATCATGCTTGTTGTGAGAAGCTCCGGTTTGTGACAAGCATATACCCAAACCTGCCCCAAATGGGACAAAATTTGTACCATGGCATGTTGATGCCGCTTCATGATAGCATGCCAAGTTTCATGAATTTCAGACGAGTTTTGGATTTACTAGAATTTAAAAACCAGGCATCTCAATGTTTTGTCGGCAATCAACGGTGCCATGGTGTTTGAAATTCATTCCCATTTCTTGCATGGGACCTAAGCATGCACCCAAGGACAAAGATTTGATTTTTCAATGAATTTATATGCACTGGAGCATGTGCATGTAGTTCAGATTTGGATTATGCACATAACTGCATTGAAAACTCACTTACTGCATAAAAATGTCCAAACGAACCTGTCAGCGTTCTGGGAACGGGGGTCCCCAGACTTGCCTGCCTGCGGCCCATGGCATGGCTCCGCCAGCGGCCCTGTACGGCCCATCTTCACCAGCAAACATTCAAGACCCTCGCGAGGGGCCAAGCCTCGCAAGGCGGATGACACAAGACCTCCTCGGGAGCGGCTTCACCAAGCTGGCTCGGGAGAGATCAAGGCAAGGCGAACCTCGCGAGGTTCCAATGACGTGAGCCATGACGACCAAGGCCAGGCGGGCGCCAGCGTGCACAGTGTCCTCGTTTCCTCTTTGGTGCTAAGGAGGCAAGCGCAGGCGAGGAGTACCGAGGCATCGGGCAAAGGTTTCCATATCGGTGCAACAAGACCAAGACCAGCAGGACAGCAGGATGGAGGTCACCATGGAGCCCAAGACGGCGTCACCACCAGAGCCTTTGGCAGGCGAAGACCACCTTTAGTCAGGATAGCTTGTACTAGTTGTCCCCCTTCAAAATTGGCCGTTGTGGCATCCCTTCCCGCTCAATATTTGGGAAGAGGACCAAGGCCTCTATAAATAGGACTAGCCACCACAGTGGGACGGGATCTCACCTTGGACGGGATCCACCCTCACCCACACAAGTTCACCAAGCACAAGAACACCTCACCTCAGGAGGCTGTTCTTTCTTTGTACTGTTCATCCTCAGCCCAAGAGGCAATCCACCACACCACACTGGAGTAGGGTATTACACCACAACGGTGGCCCGAACCAGTATGAACCTCATGTCTCTTGTGTTGCGGTTTCGTCGAGCTAGGCTTTGAGATCGCGGCGAGGCTGAGGGCGTGATTACGTAGGGGGGAATCTTTGTGCGCACCCTAGTGTTCGAACCTCAAGGATTTTGCCGGAACCCGAAATCCAACATTTGGCGCGCCAGGTAGGGGTGCGCCAGAGCTTTCCTTCTGTCGATCTGCGCTTCACCACCACTACGCTTCATCCCCATGGCAGGCGCCGCGCTTCTCGCTCCAAAGATCGATGCCAGCGGCAGGACCAGGGGGCTCCGAGCCTTGTCCCCCGCCTAGCGACAGGTGCAGTGGCCGACCAAGTTCAAGCCAGAGATGCCACCACGCTACGACGACACGGCGGATCCGGTGGTCTTCCTGCTGGCGTACGAGGAGGCCGTCCTTAAGGCCGGGGGCGACGAGAAGGTCATGGCCAACTGGCTTCCCATGGCCCTCACTGGCGTGCCGCGTGCCTGGCTGCTCAACCTCCCCGGATCCACGGTGGCGTCTTGGGAGGAGCTGTGCGGCCTCTTTGCCGCACGCTTCGCGGCACCGGCGCCTCACGCGGTTGCGGCCCTCCTCGGCGGCTCGCAAGCGCCACCCTCGGACCGCCACGCCAAGCCGTTCTTTCGCTAGATCAGCACCGCTTCCGTGCGGTGATACGTCTCCAACGTATCTATAATTTATGAAGTATTCATGCTATTATATTATCCTTCTAGGATGTTTGATATGCATTTATATGATATTTTATATAATTTTTGGGACTAACCTATTAACCTAGAGCCCAGTGCCAGTTTCTGTTTTCTTCTTGTTTTTGAGTTTTGCAGAAAAGGAATACCAAACGGAGTCCAATTAACGGGCCAATTTTTTATGATTTTTTATGGACCAAAAGAATACCACGGAGTATCGGAGTTGGGCCATAAGAGTCCCGAGCTGCCCACGAGGGTGGGGGGGGGCGCCCACCCCCAAGGCGTGTGGGCCTGCCTCGTGGACAGCTCGGGCACCTCCTTGACGTGAGACCGACGCCAAAAATTCCTATAAATACAGAAACCTCGGAAAATTAACCTAGATCGGAATTTCCGTCGCCGCAAGCCTCTGTAGCCACGAGAAGTCAATCTAGGCCCTCTCCGGCACCCTACCGGAGGGAGCCATCATCACCGGTGGCCATGGAGGAGTATCTCAGAGGGGCCATCATCACCATGAAGGCCAAGAACCAGAGGGTGGAGGCCATGGAGGAGGAAGCACAAGGGGGGGAACCTCTCCTCCTCTCTTCTGGTGGCGCCGGAGTGCCATCGGGAGGGGAATCATCACCGCGGTGATCGTCTTCATCAACATCACCATCATCATCACTTTTACGCGGTCCACTCTCCCGCACCCCGCTGTAATCCCTACTTGAACATGGTGCTTTATGCTACACATTATGATCCAATGATGTGTTGCCATCCTATGATGTTTTGAGTAGATATCTTTTGTCTTTGGGTTGATTGATGATCTAGATTGGTATGAGTTGTATGTTTTACTTTGGTGCCTATGGTGCCCTCCGTGTCGCGCAAGCGTGAGGGATTCCCGCTGTAGGGTGTTGCAATACGTTAATGATTCGCTTATAGTGGGTTGGTGAGTGACTGAAACACAAACCCGAGTAAGAGGGATTGTTACGTATGGGAATAAAGAGGACTTGATGCTTTAATGCTATGGTTGGACTTTACCTTAATGATCTTTAGTTGTTGCGGATGCTTACTAGAGTTCCAATCATAAGTGCATATGATCCAAGTAGAAAAAGTATGTTAGCTTATGCCTCTCCCTCATATGAAACTGCAATAGTGATTACCGGTCTTGTAAACAATTGCCTAGGACAATTCCGCACACCGATCCATCATTATTCCATACTCGCTATTTATATTATTTAGTAATATATTCTAACTTTATGATAACATCACCTACTTTTATATTTTAGCTCTCCGATATCATACAAAGTTATCCTCTTCATAACCACAACGTAGTTTTATCTTTCGTTTCTAGTTCGAAGGAAACGTTTGGTGTACGTAGAGTCGTATCAGTGGCAGATAGGGCTTGAGAGAATATTGATCTTACCTTTAGCTCCTTGTGGGTTCGACACTCCATACTTATCACTTCCACCTTTGGAAATTGCTACCATGATTCCCTGCACTTGGGGATTATCATGCGGCAGGGGGCTCCCCTGGGTTGGGTGGCGCCCACGGCCGACCTGACCTTCGACTTGGGAGATCACCCCGTCACCATTGTCGGCTCGGGCGTGCTGCCTATGCTTTGCACGCCCACCATCTGCCACGTAGCCGTCACCAAGACCCTCATCGACGGCGGTGCCGGCCTCAATGTGCTCTCGGTGGAGGTCTTCAGCCTCCTTCACATACCACTCGAGCGGCTCCGCCCCAGCAAGCCCTTCTCCGGTGTCGGAGGCAGCTCCTCCAGCCCCCTGGGGCAGATCCATCTTCCCATGACCTTCGGCACCCGCGACAACTACCGCACTGAGCTGATCGACTTCGACATCAGCCACATCGGCCTCCCGTACAACGCTATTCTCGGGTACCCGGCTCTAGCTCAGTTCATGGCGGCGACCCATCCGGCCTACAACTTCATGAAGATGCCTCGGAGCAAGGACGTCCTCACCATAGTGGGAGATGCCAAGGAGGCTCTGGCGGCACTCAAGCTTTCCCTCAAGACCGTGGCAGCGGCGCAACCGGCCGACGCGGGCACCTCTGGAGCTAAGACGGCCGCACCAACCAAGAAGAAGCAGTTGTTCACTCAAGACCGGGTAGAAACCAAGCAGGTGCCGGTCGAGGAAGACGGGTCCTCACAGGCCACCTTCACCATAGGCGCCAACCTCGACCCCGACCAGGAGGAGGCATTGGTGAAGTTCTTGCGCGCAAACAAGAAAGTATTCGCCTGGGAACCCGATCAACTGGTAGGGGTCCCGAGAGGAGTGATTGAACATCACTTGAAGGTGTGCCCCAATGTACGCCCTATGAAGCAGAGGGCACGGAGGCAGTCCACGGAGAAGCAGTCCTTCATCGTCCAAGAAACCTGCAAGCTGGAGGCAGCAGGCGTCATTCGTGAGGTCCAGTATCCTGACTGGTTGGCAAACCCCGTCGTTGTGCCCAAGAAAGGCGGAAAGGAGCGCAAGTGTGTCGACTTCACCAACCTCAACCAAGCCTGCCCCCAAGATCAGTTCCCGCTTCCACGCATCGACCAGATCGTCGACTCCACCGCCGAGTTTGACCTGCTGTGCTTCCTAGATGTGTTCTCAGGCTACCACCAGATCAAGATGGCGGTAGAAGACGTCGAGAAGACGGCCTTCCTGACCCCGTGCGGGGTATACTGCTACACTTGCATGCTATTCGGGCTGCACAACGCAGCGCGACCTTCCAACGGCTGATGCACATCGCCCTGGGTCAGCAGCTCGGGAGGAACGCAGAAGCCTATGTCGACGACATCATGGTGAAGTCTCAGGAGGTGAGAACTTTAATTCAGGACCTGGAGGAGCCTTTGAAAGCCTGCGCCAGGTGGACCTGCGGCTCAACCCGGAGAAATGCGTGTTTGGCGTCCCTTCCGGCAAGCTGCTGGGTTTCCTCGTGTCCCACAAAGGGATCGAGGGGAAACCAGAGAAGGTCAAGGCAATCGAAGACATGAGTCCACCACAAACCCTCAAGGAGATGCAGAAGCTTGTCGGTCGCGTGACTGCGTTGGGGCGTTTCATCTCCAAGCTAGGAGAGCGCGCCCTGCCATTCTTCAAGCTGATGAAGAAGAAGGGCCCATTCGAGTGGACCTCGGAGGCCGACCAAGCATTTCAAGACCTCAAGAGATACCTAACCAACCCTCCAGTGATGGTGGCGCCTCGACCTCTCGAGCCCCTGGTGTTGTACCTTGCCGCCACCCCTTACTCCGCCAGCACAGCTCTGGTGGCGGTCCGGGAGGAGCGCTGATACGTCTCCAACATATCTATAATTTTTTATTGTTCCATGCTATATTATATTCTGTTTTGGATGTTTAATAGGCTTTATTATACACTTTTATATTATTTTTGGGACTAACCTATTAACCGGAGGCCTAGCCTAGAATTGCTGTTTTTTGCCTATTTCAGAGTTTCGCAGAAAAAGAATATCAAACGGAGTCCAAACGGAATGAAACCTTCGGGAACGTGATCCATAGGACTTGGACCCTACGTCAAGACATCAACCAGGAGGGCACGAGGTAGGGGGGTGCGCCTACCCCCCCAGGCATGCCCTCCCCCCTCGTGGGTCCCACGTTGCTCCACCGATGTACTTCTTCCTCCTATATATACCTACGTAGCCCCAAACTACCAGATACGAACCAAAAACCTAATTCCACTGCCGCAACCTTCTGTACCCGTGAGATCCCATCTTGGGGCCTTTTCCGGAGCTCCGCCGGAGGGGGCATCGATCACGGAGGGCTTCTACATCAACACCATAGCCTCACCGATGATGTGTGAGTAGTTTACCTCAGACCTTCGGGTCCATAGTTATTAGCTAGATGGCTTCTTCTCTCTTTTTGGATCTCAATACAATGTTCTCCCCCTCTCTCATGGAGATCTATTCGATGTAATCTTCTTTTGCGGTGTGTTTGTTGAGACCAATGAATTGTGGGTTTATGATCAAGTTTATCTATGAACAATATTTGAATCTTCCCTGAATTCTTTTATGTATGATTGGTTATATTTGCAAGTCTCTTCGAATTATCAGTTTGGTTTGGCCTACTAGATTGATCTTTCTTGCAATGGGAGAAGTGCTTAGCTTTGGGTTCAATCTTGCAGTGTCCTTTCCCAGTGACAGTAGGGGCAACAAGGCACGTATTGTATTGTTGCCATTGAGGATAACAAGATGGGGTTTACATCATATTGCATGAGTTTATCCCTCTACATCATGTCATCTTACTTAAAGCGTTACTCTGTTCTTATGAACTTATACTCTAGATGCATGCTAGATCGCAGTTGATGTGTGGAGTAATAGTAGTAGATGCAGGAATGAGTCGGTCTACTTGTCTCGGACGTGATGCCTATATACATGATCATACCTAGATATTCTCATAGCTATGCTCAATTCTATCAATTGCTCAACAGTAATTTGTTCACCCACTGTAATACTTATGCTCTTGAGAGAAGCCACTAGTGAAACCTATGTCCCCCGGGTCTATTTTCCATCATATTAATCTTCCAACACTTAGCTATTTTTATTGCCTTTTATTTTACTTTGCATCTTTATCATAAAAATACCAAAAATATTATCTTACCATATCTATCAGATCTCACTCTCGTAAGTGACCGTGAAGGGATTGAAAACCCCTTATCGCGTTGGTTGCGAGGATTTATTTGTTTGTGTAGGTGCGAGGGACTCGTGCGTGGTCTCCTACTGGATTGATACCTTGGTTCTCAAAAACTGAGGGAATACTTACGCTACTTTACTGCATCACCCTTTCCTCTTCAAGGGAAAACCAACACAGTGCTCAAGAGGTAGCAAGAAGGATTTCTGGCGCCGTTGCCAGGGAGTCTATGCAAAAGTCAACATACCAAGTATCACAAACCCTTATCTCCCGCATTACATTATTTGCCATTTGCCTCTCGTTTTCCTCTCCCCCACTTCACCCTTGCCATTTGTATTCGCCCTCTCTTTTCCGTTCACCTCTTTTCCGCTTGTTTTGTCGTTTTGGCTAGTCCTTTATCTACTCCTTTATCTCCCAAGAATGAAGTTCTTAATTTTAAACAAAGGGAGGGAGAAAATCTAAAAGATGCTTGGTACAGAATTTGCAATGCGCAAAGTAGATCTACTAGGGAGAAATCTACTTCCGTTCTCCTTCACAATTTTTATGTAGGCATCACTCCTTGGAATAGATACATTCTTGATACCATTACCAGAGGAAATTTCTTGGGTAGCCACACTTTTGATTTTTATAATGCTATGATAGATTTGTTTGGCCCACCACCTCTTTTGGTTAATGGAACTATGTTAACTTTGGAGCATGTAATGCAAAGACTTGAAATTATATATTGAAAATAAAGTTTTGACACCGACATTGGTGCCTTCGTAGAGAGCTCCGTTGTTGGATCGCCGAAGGATCGATGACTCACCTGATCATCGGAGATGGCATTAACACCGGGGACATCTTCGTCCCCGGCCAGCTCTTTGCGTTCGGCAGCATTGTTCTGCACGCCAACTCGACCGGTCATCTCGACCAGGTCGGCAGTTTTGCCCCTGAGCACTAAAGGTTAATCTGAGGTCATCTTTACCGTAGATCCAGCTTTAAGCCTTGGTGAAAGTTTGATGCCCGAAGACCAGGAGTCAGCCCTGGCCGGGCCCACCCCTCGCCTCACCATCACACCGGAGCTCGACTCCGAGGAAATCCCATACGCCAATCTGACTAGTCTCGCCCTGTTAAACGAGGCACTTGATCGGATCCAAATGGTGACTATCTTGGATTGCCCATCCTCGGCCTATGCTCGGCGGGGCCTCGAGGCGGGCCACAGGGAATTTTACGTCCCACCCAGAACCACTTAGTAGCCACTATCGAGCACTTAACCGACATATTGGACTACACCTCTAAGGAGGTCAAAACCATGGGCCATGCTGATACTGCCCTCCCGTCACCGGCCGATGGACGGACACCTCCTCCTACGATGTTTACATGGTGGACACCCCAAGGACAATAGCAATGGTGACAATAATGGTGATGGCACCCCAGGAGAGATAACAACAAGCCTGGCAAGGAGCCTCCTAAACACCGGAGACAACACCGACGATCCAAGGGGCATCGAGGCAGAGAAAGCAACACGGGCACCGGTGAAAATGGCACCCCGGACAACATGGAAGACCTTGGCAACCCCGCTGCCGCCGAACAGCAGCCAGACGACTCGGAGGAGCACGAGGATCGGTTAAACCCCAAGGACCTCAATGACTCCGAAGATAGTAACTACCTCCTGATACGTCTCCAACGTATCTATAATTTATGAAGTATTCATGCTGTTATTTTATCATTTTGGGATGTTTTACAATCATATTATAGAAACTTTATATAATTTTTTGGGACTAACCTATTGACCCAGTGCCAAGTGTCAGTTGCTGTTTTTTGCTTGTTTTTTAGATCGCAGGAAATCAATATCAAGTGGAGTCCAAACACCGCGAACCTTATTGTGGATTTTTTATGGACCATAAGACCACCAGTGGGCCAAAGAAGCACCTGGGAGGTGCCCCGAGGGGGTCACAACCCACCAGGGCGCGCCAGGGGGCCCTGGCTCGTCCAGGTGGGTTGTGCCCACCTCGATGGCCTCCCGCACCCCCTCTTTGCACTATAAATTTCCAAATATTCCGAAACCCTTCGGGGCTAACCTAGATCAGAAGTTTCGCCGCCGCACGGCTCTGTAGCCACCGAAAACCAATCTAGACCCTTTCTGTGAAACATCCCAAAATTCTAAATTTTGGAATGTTATAATAAATAGATAGACTTGATTGATTGTTTGATTGATTGACTGAAAGTGAGTGAATTCGAAACTTTTGAAAGTTAAATGAGAGGGAATAAAAGGACTTTCCCAAACTTTCACATTTGCATTTTATGATCTCCGTGAATTCAAATACTTTTCATCACAAAACCCTGGAGACAAGATGACATGACTTCTTCCATTTATTCAAATGACAAGGGCTGTTGAAAATATTTGAATTTCATTTGAAAACATTTCCAATTCTGAAACTTTATGCAACTCAATGATTTTCACGAGCGAGGATAAAATGACTTCTTCAAAATATATGAAATATGAGTTGGAAGTTTCAAAGAATTAAATTCAGAGTTCTTTTGAATTTATTTTCAATTTGGGGTTATTTGGGTTTTATTCAAATTATTTTTCTCCAAAAAAATATATATGGAAAATAGGGTAACATGATCCCCTACATCAGAAAATTGGAGAGAAATTAATTTGAAATCATTTTGGTATTTTTAAAATGATTTTTACTGGATTTTAGTAGGTCAGTGGCACTCTTGGCTTTATTTAAAATTGCATGGATTTTATTTATTGCTAGGAAAATGTCCATGTTGGAAATATTTTTCTGAAAATATTGATATATTATATGGCTATATAATATTTTCTTTTAGTTCGCTTTTATTTTCTTTTCTTTTGCCTGTGTTAAAAAAACAAATCCTCCGCCGCCGCCGAACTGGCCCGGCCCAGCCCAGTCCAGCGCCAGCCCAGCCCAGCAGCGGCCTCCGCGCGCCCGAACCGCCTCCGCCTCGCCCGCTGCTCTCTCCTCCGCGCGCACGCAGCCACGCCCAGCCACCGACAGGTGGGACCCACCTGTCGAGTTCGTCACCAACCTCCCGCCGGAGTCCAGCACGCGCACGATTCGCCGGCCGACGTCGTGCTCAACCCGGGCGCCTTCCCCGTCTTCTCCCCTCGCCCAAGGTGACCCCCCTTTATAAGCCGAGGCCCTGGCCTCGTTTTGCCTCAAACAGCAGCTCTCCACGCCCCGCGCGAACTCGCCGGAGTTCACGAGATCCGCCGCCAAGCCCGCGCCGTTCTGACTCCGAGGCCGAGTGCTGACACCGCCACCGCCTTCTCCTCATCGAGTCGTGCCTCTCCATCTTCTCCACCGGCCGCCGAGCCCCAGAGCCGCCGTCTAGTTTGAGCCGCCGCCGCCGCTTTCTTCTCCGACGCCGACGACGTGACCGCCGCGGTAAAGCCCCCCTCTCACCTCAACCGTCCGATCTTAGAGCTACGGTTAGGATTAGTTAGGTTTGTTTTTTTATTTGGAACTGGTATGCGCTAAATAGCGAACGTCCGCCGTTTTAGCCTCGCAATTTGGCCAGCTTTCTGACACCGCCTATCCTTACTTTGAAAACACCAATTTTTTACTCGCCCACGAACACGCCCACGCCTTCCCTCTTTCAGTCGAATTTACAAAACAAACAGATTTGTATTCAAACTTTGTTTGATTGTAACTTGAGTTTCGTAGCTGCCGTTTCAGTTGATTCTTTTTTGCAAATCAAAGATCTTGACCTAAAACTTCTGATAAGGCCAAATTCACATAATTTTGGTACTGTTAGAAATTGTTTTATGTTGCAAGAGTTATTTTGATCGGTTTGATGGTTTTCAAGTTGGCCTTTTTCATTCTTTTCCGATCTTTTGAGTGATTGCTTATGTGTGGTTACTATTGGCTTGCTTACGATAGATTAACCGGAGTGTGCAAGTAGAGCTATCAAGAGTTTTGAGTGCGAATCATCTTCATCTACATTACAGGCAAGTTCACACTTTGATCATAACCCTTTCATACCCAGTTTTTATGCATTAGTTTTACCCTCAAACATTGCATGAGTAGGATTGATAACATGTGGGTTTTGGGAAGTAGTTGATGAGGTAGGAACCTATTGCCCTGCATTAAAACCTTGGGAGTTACTATTATGCTATGCTTATTATGCCATGCTATGCTCGTAGACGTGGATTGGGTTTTGAGAGTATTCATGACAGATGTGAGTTTGTTAATTAATGGTTTACTTAAGGTGGCAACTTAAACACACATCTAGGTGGATTGAGGCACCTGGTTTCCAGGACTTGCCTGTTTTCTTTTGGACCGCCACCCAGGCTCAAAGGGATCATGAGATTATTCATGCTAGAAACTTCCGTGTGCAGCCACAAGCTACTATGGGCTCTAGCATAGTTGATTAAGTCGTTCGAACTCTTACAGTGGTAGACTAGCAGATGTAAGGGATGTAGGTGGTACGGTCTACCCGATCGTAAGGTGCTAGCGCTTCTAAAAGACTATGTCTTGGTCATCCGTTTCTCAAACACCATGTAGTGCGAGAAATCCAACGGAGGAGATCGAGTCTTGTGGGGAAAAGTGCGCAAACCTCTGCAGAGTGTATAAACTAATCATGATTAGTCGTGTCCCCGGTTATGGACGTTTTGAGTATCTAGTTCTTGGATTATCCTGTTGATCTCATCATGTTACTTAATTAATTTTGTTGGGTTTTAATGATGATGCTTAATTGGGATTGAGAATGCTGTGAACCATTCTCAATGTTTAACAACCACCATGATAGTTAAATAAAATTTATTCCTTTGCAGTAGGGAAAAATTGGCTTTTCGCAAAAACATTATAACCATAGAGCTTTTCCACCAGCCATATATGCATGTAGTGATAGCGATTGTTCATCATTTTCTCTATGGTGTGAATTTGCCAGTACATTCAATGTACTGACCCGTTTCGGGCTACAACGTCTCATGTTGCAGGTTTCTTACGACGAGTAAGTGATACGTTAGGGTTACGATTTCTACACTCAACTTTGCCGTTGGTGTTGATGGGAATCCACAACCTTGTTGCTTCTGCTATATGGATTGAGGTAATAGTATTTATGTTACTTTATACATGTGATTTACCTCTATTATAAATCCTTCGAGTACTGTGTGTGTCAGCATACCGATCCAGGGATGACACTTAAGCACAGAGACTTGATCCATTCGGGTCGGGTCGCTACAAGATGGTATCGGAGCACATGTTGACTGTAGGACGTGACCTTAGAAACTGGCAAGCCTATAGAAAAGATTTTCTCTACGAACTTCATTTTCAAAAAGATCTTTTACCTCTCTTCTCTTCTGAGCTTATTCAAATATTCCCTTTTAGTGAGACCATATCCCTTTCCCCCATTTGACCATACGAGGATTCGACTGGTAGAAGTACAAGATATCGGACAACTAAGACCATTCGGAATGAAGAGGATTTTACCGTACATTATGATAATGGAAACTACAACTGTTGAAGACTCTGAAGACTAGGAGAATTTGAAGGTTGTGAAGAATTTCCAGATTGGTATAGGAAGGCTACCCTTATGGAACTTGGCAGACTTTTGAAGCTGTCAATACCCGAGATCAAGGTGTGTTGGAGAAAGACCGGAACATGTAGCTATAGAACTCAAAGTTTTTGTCAAGGAAAACCCTAAGGCAGGAGATATCAACTATGGAGAGATAGCTCATGGGAATGACAAGAACAGAAACACAGCTATCCATGATGTTATCGCCCGCTTATGCTATTGTCACCGTGCTAAGTTAAAGCATGCACATGCATGGAAGGATTGGATGGTAGAAGGCTGACGGAGCATCTATCAACAAAGGATGAAGTTCTAACCTTAGACGGTGTATCACTAGGATCTGGAGTGTTACATCAAGAAGTTAAGATGGAGCTACAAGAAGCAGTATTTGATAAGGAAGTGTTTCGTGAAGAACTCAGGACCCAGAAGCTGAAAGTAGCCAAGCTAGAGGAGCAAAACCTTGAGACATCAAAGATTCGTCATGAACTGAAGGATAGTACGATCATGGGTCATGTCGAGGTTGATGAAATCTAGAAATTTGGAATACAACTCTAGAATATTAAAGGATGTCATGAGAGATTTCACGACAACAGAGATGATCTGACAAAAAGGACAAGCACGATTGGAAGAAGCCATCGGAGACATGAGCAAGACTTGAAGAGTTTGGCGACTTTGACGATTTATTGACCTTAGAAGACCAAACCCCTGTTATATACCTACGTTAGATGCGACGATTGTGAGCTGTCATTTGTTTGTTGTTTTTCCGACAACCACAATAAAATCTATCTTTTCAAAACTATTGTTTGTATTGTGTGTATCCCTCTCTATCTCTCTTATCTCACCCCAAAACCCATGGACCCAATAGAGGATGAATGAAGATGAGCTTATATTTTCTGGACCGATGAGTCAATTGGAGACGGACCAATGGATTCAGAACATGGAGGATCACATGAAGAATAACCCTATAGTCAGAAAGGATATGACCCAACATGCTTTTCAGTGCTTTGAAAGAGCTGCTGCTACTTGGTGGAGGATGTACCAAACCATCAATGGATGGCAAGGAGTAACCACTTGGAAGGAATTTAAGTGGACTTTGTTAAAGTCTTGGCTTGTGTCCCAGAAATTGAGGCCTTATGGAAAGGATATGAAGAAACCTTGTGCATACAAGCTTTGTGGAGAAATAGGACACAACCATAAAGAAAACAAGGACGAATACCCTCATAATCGGAGGACTACCGAAGGAGTTAGCCGAGGATCTCAGGGAACTTCGGTTGGAGGTTGTTCCCAAAGGTTTTGTTGTAGCAATGGAAGTTCAGTCTACATTGTTGGGAAAGAGTCGTGAAGCTCAGAAGGATGACAAAGAGATTGCTGAGGTAAAAGAGAGGATGATCAAAGGAAAGGCCAAAGGTTTTCGTAAGGATGAGCACAACACCTTATGGTCCGAGGACCGTGTATATGTGCCCAATAATGCAAAGATCAGGAAGTTAATACTTCAGGAGGCTCATGACTCACATACTCGATTCACCCTGAAAACACCAAGATGTAATTGGATTTGAAGGAGTGTTTCTGGTGGACTGGTAAGAAGAAGGATATTGCGGAGTATGTAGTCGTAAGTGATGTATGCCAGAGAAAGTAAAAGCAGAGCATCAGAAGCCAGCAGGATTACTACAGCCTATGCCGATACCTGAATGGAAGCGGGATAAGTTTGGCATGTATTTAATTACCGGAATTCCCAGAACCCGAACGGGACATGATTCTATATGGGTAGTAGTTGATTCGCTTGACCAAAGTGGCTCACTTTATCCCAGTAAAAAACCACATATACAAGTGAGAAGTTGGCCAAGATATATTTAACCAGGATCGTATGTCTACATGGAGTTCCGAGGACCATCGTATCAGATAGAGGAACACCTTTTTACCTCAAAGTTTTGGAATCAGCTGCACCCGACTTTGGGTACTAGGCTAGAGTTCATTACAGCCTTTCATCCGCAGACAGATAGATAGATCGAGAGAGTTAAACAGATTCTGGAGGACATGTTGAGAGCGTGTACGCTAGATTATGGATCTAGTAGGCATGATAATCTACCTTACACGGAGTTCTCATACAACAATAGTTACCAAGCCAGTTTGAAGATGGCCCCTTTTGAAGCTTTGTATTGGGTAAGGAGCCAGACACCATTGATGTGGGATGAAGTTGGAGACCGTCAGTTGTTTGAACCACATGTGATCAAGGAGTCAGAAGAAAATGATAATTTGATTCGAGATAGACTGAAGGTAGCTCAGTCCAGGCAGAAGAGTTATGCAGACTCAAAAACGCAAGCAGGTAGTCTATAAAATTGGAGACAGAGCATGTCTTCGTCTGTCCCCTCTGCGAGGAGTTAAGCGATTTGGAATAAAGGGAAAGTTAGCCTCGAGATTTGTAGCACCATACCGAGTTTTGGAGCGTATGGGAGAAGTGGCCAACAAGTTGGAGTCACCCGAAGTACTGTGAGGAGTTCATGATGTGTTTCACGGTTCCCAGTTAAAGAAGTGCTATGCAGAGATGGCCAATATTCCCTTGTAAGGACGCTTGACCCTGGAAAGGATAATGATGTTCTATGAAGTGGAGTATGGACTTCATAAGTATAATTTTTTATCTCTGTATGCGGGATATCCCAAGAGTATGAAGGGATGAATTACTATTGGATATAAAGGAGGGATGATGTTGGAAATATGGAACAATGGAAATTCCATGATAAGTCTGAGTAATCATGTCCTAGTTTGGTGCCAATAGAAGGAAGGGAGACAATAAAATTGGATGGAGTTTTAGTATGCTAGGAAGCTGGAAGTTGGATGTTGGAATAACGATCAGTTACCCTGAGGATGAGTTCAAGGTTTACAAGAGATGAGATGGGCCATAACCCACAGACCCCAGGACCTACCAAGAAGCAAGCACATTCTTGCTGAAGGAAAAACCCTGGAAGAAGTTACGACTTCATCAACAGACGATCTTATAGGATTTCCGCAAACCTGAGAGTTGTGAAGAAACGATAGATGTTTGTTTGGCTTGCAGAATCAATGGATTTATCCGAACTTAGTTCGTTGACAAGAGAAATTCTGCAATGCTTGTGAGGATGACCGAGTGTTAGAACGCGAGATTCTCTAAACCATATACAAGGTAATGATTTGGGTGCGGGATGGATTGATCACCATACCGACTTACTCTTATTATCCGCCTTGCTATATGGGATGGTAAATCTGAGTGACTTACCTATAGTAAAGAGACGATGATCAAAACCCTGTTTAAACCATAGAATGGTATAAGAATTTTTTTCCCTTGTACAAGGCGGCTTTTGCCAACCGTAGGTTATACGGTGAGGATCAACCAGACCCATTTTCCTGCAGGAGAAACCATAAATTGTTGACCACCATGAGATATCGATATTGTTTAGTATTGGCTCCAGACCCGTCAGCTAAGAAGACCTAGTGTCGGAATAACCTTACCAAGATGAAAGGACAGAAGAATTGAGGAAAAGGTTATGCCATTACCGGAAGAGCCCAGAGAAAGGAATTATACTGAAGATCTAAGAAGACCGACACTGTCAACAATAAGGATGGTGTATATGAGTTTTGCTGGAACCATAACCATGTTTCTAAGGGTGGTAGCACCCCAGACCCCTTGTGATGATCGATGGATTTTGAGAAGACCCCCAAACCTAACCTATTTCTTTCTAGCCTCTCCGAATCTCGAGGACGAGATTCATCTTAAGGGTGGTAGGTTTGTAACATCCCAAAATTCTAAATTTTGGGATGTTATAATAAATAGATAGACTTGATTGATTGTTTGATTGATTGACTGAAAGTGAGTGAATTCGAACTTTTGAAAGTTAAATGAGAGGGAATAAAAGGACTTTCCCAAACTTTCACATTTGCATTTTGTGATCTCCGTGAATCCAAATACTTTTCATCACAAAACCCTGGAGAGAAGATGACATGACTTCTTCCATTTATTCAAATGACAAGGGGTGTTGAAAATATTTGAATTTCATTTGAAAACATTTCCAATTCTGAAACTTTATGCAACTCAATGATTTTCACGAGCGAGGATAAAATGACTTCTTCAAAATATATGAAATATGAGTTGGAAGTTTCAAAGAATTAAATTCAAAGTTCTTTTGAATTTATTTTCAATTTGGGGTTATTTGGGTTTTATTCAAATTATTTTTCTCCAAACATATATATATGGAAAATAGGGTAACATGATCCCCTACATCAGAAAATTGGAGAGAAATTAATTTGAAATAATTTTGGTATTTTTAAAATGATTTTTACTGGATTTTAGTAGGTCAGTGGCACTCTTGGCTTTATTTAAAATTGCGTGGATTTTATTTATTGCTAGGAAAATGTCCATGTTGTTGGAAATATATTTTTGAAAATATTGATATATTATATGGCTATATAATATTTTCTTTTAGTTCGCTTTTATTTTATTTTCTTTTGCCTGTGTTAAAAAAAACAAATCCTCCTCCGCCGCCGAACTGGACCGACCCAGCCCAGTCCAGCGCCAGCCCAGCCCAGCAGCGGCCTCCGCGCGCACGAACCGCCTCCGCCTCACCCGCCGCTCTCTCCTCCGCGCGCACACTGCCACGCCCAGCCACTGACAGGTGGGACCCACTTGAAGGGTTCGTCACCAACCTCCCGTCAGAGTCCAGCACGCGCACGATTCGCCGGCCGACGCCGTGCTCAACCCGGGCGCCTTCCCCGTCTTCCCTCCTCGCCCAAGGTGACCCCCTTTATAAGCCGAGGCCCTGGCCTCGTTTTGCCTCAAACCGCAGCTCTCCACGCCCCGCGCGAACTCGCTGGAGTTCGCGAGATCCGCCGCCAAGCCCGCGCTGTTCCGACTCCAAGGCCGAGCGCCGACACCGCCACCGCCTTCTCCTTGTCGAGTCACGCCTCTCCATCTTCTCCACTAGCGCCGCCGAGCCCCAGAGCCGCCGTCCGGTTCGAGCCGGCACCGCCGCCGCTGCCGCTTTTTTCTCCGACGCCGACGACGTGACCGCCGCGGTAAAGCCCCCCTCTCACCTCGACCGTCCGATCTTAGAGCTACGGTTAGGATTAGTTAGGTTTGTTTTTTTATTTGGAACTGGTATGCGCTAAATAGCGAACGTCCGCCGTTTTAGCCTCGCAACGAACAGATTTCGGCCAGTAGATTTCTGACACGTATCCAAGGACCTAGTTGCAATTTCTTTCTTTGCAGTTTAGTCCCTGATTTTCAAAACACCACATCTTTTTACTCGTTAGTCCAAATCCAACGAAACCAACGCCCACGTCTTCGTTATGATCCCCTCTTTCCAGTAATCCAACTTAAACATGTTTTTGAAAATTTTAAAATTTGAATTCAAAACAGATTTGTATTCAAACTTTGTTTGATTGTAACTTGAGTTTCGTAGCTCCGTTTCAGTTGATTCTTTTTGCAAATCAAAGCTCTTGACCTAAACCTTCTGATAAGGCCAATTTCACATAATTTTGGTACTGTTAGAAATTGTTTTATGTTGCAAGAGTTATTTGATCGGTTTGATGGTTTTCAAGTTGCCTTTTTCGTTCTTTCCGATCTTTTGAGTGATTGCTTATGTGTGGTTACTATTGCTTGCTTACGATAGATTAACCAGAGTGTGACGAGTAGAGCTATCAAGAGTTTTGAGTGCGAATCATCTTCATCTACATTACAGGCAAGTTCACACTTTGATCATAACCCTTTCATACCCAGTTTTTATGTATTAGTTTTACCCTCAAACATTGCATGAGTAGGATTGATAACATGTGGGTTTTGGGAAGTAGTTGATGAGGTAGGAACCTATTGCCCTGCATTAAAACCTTGGGAGTTACTATTACGCTGTGCTTATTACGCCATGCTATGCTCGTAGACGTGGATTGGGTTTTGAGAGTATTCATGACAGATGTGAGTTTGTTAATTAATGGTTTACTTAAGGTGGCAACTTAAACACACATCTGGGTGGATTGAGGCACCTGGTTTCCAGGACTTGCCTGTTTTCTTTTGGACCGCCACCCAGGCTCAAAGGGATCATGAGATTATTCATGCTAGAAACTTCCGTGTGCAGCCACAAGCTACTATGGGCTCTAGCATAGTTGATTAAGTCGTTCGAACTCTTACAGTGGTAGACTAGCAGATGTAGGGGATGTAGGTGGTATGGTCTACCCGATCGTAAGGTGCTAGCGCTTCTAAAAGACTATGTCTCGGTCATCCATTTCTCAAACACCATGTAGTGCGAGAAATCCAACGGAGGAGATCGAGTCTTGTGGGGAAAAGTGCGCAAACCTCTGCAGAGTGTATAAACTAATCATGATTAGCCGTGTCCCCGGTTATGGACGTTTTGAGTATCTAGTTCTTGGATTATCCTGTTGATCTCATCATGTTACTTAATTAATTTTGTTGGGTTTTAATGATGATGCTTAATTGGGATTGAGAATGCTGTCAACCATTCTCAATGTTTAACAACCACCATGATAGTTAAATAAAATTTATTCCTTTGCAGTAGGGAAAAATTGGCTTTTCGCAAAAACATTATAACCATAGAGCTTTTCCACCAGCCATATATGCATGTAGTGATAGCCATTGTTCATCATTTTCTCTATGGTGTGAATTTGCCAATACATTCAATGTACTGACCCGTTTCGGGCTGCAACGTCTCATGTTGCAGGTTTCTTACGACGAGTAAGTGATACGTTAGGGTTACGATTTCTACACTCAACTTTGCCGTTGGTGTTGATGGGAATCCACAACCTTGTTGCTTCCGCTATATGGATTGAGGTAATAGTATTTACGTTACTTTATACATGTGATTTACCTCTGTTATAAATCCTTTGAGTACTGTGTGTGTCAGCATACCGATCCAGGGATGACACTTAAGCACAGAGACTTGATCCATTCGGGTCGGGTCGCTACAAGATGGTATCAGAGCACATGTTGACTGCAGGACGTGACCTTAGAAACTGGCAAGCCTATAGAAAAGATTTTCTCTACGAACTTCATTTTCAAAAAGATCTTTTACCTCTCTTCTCTTCTGAGCTTATTCAAATATCCCCTTTTAGTGAGACCATATCCCTTTCCCCCATTTGACCATACGAGGATCCGACTGGTAGAAGTACAAGATATCGGACAACTAAGACCATTCGGAATGAAGAGGATTTTACCATACATTATGATAATGGAAACTACAACTGTTGAAGACTCTGAAGACTAGGAGAATTTGAAGGCTGTGAAGAATTTCCAGATTGGTATAGGAAGGCTACCCTTATGGAACTTGGCAGACTTTTGAAGTTGTCAATACCCGAGATCAAGGTGTGTTGGAGAAAGACCGGAACATGGAGCTATAGAAGTCAAAGTTTTTGTCAAGGAAAACCCTAAGGCAGGAGATATCAACTATGGAGAGATAGCTCATGGGAATGACAAGAACAGAAACACAACTATCCATGATGTTATCGCCCGCTTATGCTATTGTCACCATGCTAAGTTAAAGCATGCACATGCATGGAAGGATTGGATGGTAGAAGGCTGACGGAGCATCTATCAACAAAGGATGAAGTTCTAACCTTAGCCGGTGTATCACCAGGATCTGGAGTGTTACATCAAGAAGTTAAGATGGAGCTACAAGAAGCAGTATTTGATAAGGAAGTGTTTCGTGAAGAACTCAGGACCCAGAAGCTGAAAGTAGCCAAGCTAGAGGAGCAAAACCTTGAGACATCAAAGATTCATCATGAACTGAAGGACAGTACGATCATGGGTCATGTCGAGGTTGATGAAATCTAGAAATTTGGAATACAACTCCAGAATATTAAAGGATGTCATGAGAGATTTCATGACAACAGAGATGATCTGACAAAAAGGACAAGCATGATTGGAAGAAGCCATCGGAGACATGAGCAAGACTTGAGGAGTTTGGCGACTTTGACGATTTATTGACCTTAGAAGACCAAACCCCTGTTATATACCTACGTTAGATGCGACGATTGTGAGTTGTCATTTGTTTGTTGTTTTTCCGACAGCCACAATAAAATCTATCTTTTCAAAACTATTGTTTGTATTGTGTGTATCCCTCTCTATCTCTCTTATCTCACCCCAAAACCCATGGACCCAATAGAGGATGAATGAAGATGAGCTTATATTTTCTGGACCGATGAGTCAATTGGAGACGGACCAATGGATTCAGAACATGGAGGATCACATGAAGAATAACTCTATAGTCAGAAAGGATATGACCCAGCATGCTTTTCAGTGCTTTGAAAGAGCTGCTGCTACTTGGTGGAGGATGTACCAAACCATCAATGGATGGCAAGGAGTAACCACTTGGAAGGAATTTAAGTGGACTTTGTTAAAGTCTTGGCTTGTGTCCTAGAAATTGAGGCCTTATGGAAAGGATATGAAGAAACCTTGTGCATACAAGCTTTGTGGAGAAATAGGACACAACCATAAAGAAAACAAGGACGAATACCCTCATAATCGGAGGATTACCAAAGGAGTTTGCCGAGGATCTCAGGGAACTTCGGTTGGAGGTTGTTCCCAAAGGTTTTGTTGTAGCAATGGAAGTTCAGTCTACATTGTTGGGAAAGACTCGTGAAGCTCAGAAGTTTAGTTTATAAAAGAAAACTACAAAAAATGGAATTGAGTTTGTCTCATACACTTCATCTTTTTAATATCTTTCGTGAGTATGATGGAAAGGAAAATTGTGCCAAAGTGTTAGAAGAAGAATGCATTAAATTTTTTGGCACTAAATCTTTGAATGGTGAGCATGATTGCAATGTTGTTAGTATGAACTCCTTGAATATCCATAGTACTAATGATGATTGCACTAGTTACGATGACAATGTCTCCTATAAACATGTTAATTTTTGTGGAGTGCATTGGGTTTGCAAGTACACACCAAATAGGGAAGATAGATATTGCAAGAGGCATAAGTATTTAGAAACTAAATTGTTGCAAGAAAGTCTTGATGTTTGTGCTAAAAAATTCAATATTTTTCACGCCCCTTGTGAACTTTGCAATGAACATGGTCATTTAAATCTCCAATGCAAATTGTTTCATGACCAGATCATATCCAAAAATTGTGATAATTTGATTACCCTTGAGCATCATAAAGAGCTTAGTCTTCTTTGGGGGTATGAGGAAATGAAATGTATAACTGAGGGTATTCCAAAGTTTAATCTTGATAGATTTCTTGATTTTGATCTAGAGAAGATTTATATGTATTATGTGGTGAATTGCGTTGAGAATCCTTATATTGCCAATTACATAAAGAAAAGAAAGCAAATAGAATATGAAGAGAACACTAATGAAAGGGAAGAGACTTCCCAATATCCTCCTATTATTTCTTATGATGAATCAGGTAACGAGGAGGAGCCTTATATTCAACCAATATCATTAATAAGGAGCTCCAAAAATAGGATTTAACCCACACATGATGTGGTGAAGAAGAAGAAAAGAAAAAGGAAGAGAGGTAAAAGGATATCTCTCCCAAATAATGTTGCTCCTATTATTGTTGTGCCCCATGAAAATGAATCAAAAATAATTGTGGAAGATGATGCACTTGCTGATGATCTCGTTATGCCTATTGCTTGTTGTGATGATTATGATTGGGAAGATAATAATACTTCTTATGATCTTGAAAATCTTTTTGGCACTTGCTTGGAAGAATATGATAATTGCTATACTATTGGTGCTATCCATACTATTAATGATGAGAGTGATTATGCTTATGATATGAAAAGGCCCAAGCTTGGGGATGCTATGTTTGAAGAAGATGATGTTTTTGAGAATATATTTGCTGCAATTAATGTTTGTCCCAAGCTTGGGATGCTATGTTTAATGAAGATGATATTTTTTTCTCCCAAGTTTTGATATGCAAATTTGTTATGATGATAGCATGCCTCCTACGTATGATGATTATATTTATGAAAGTGGGTTTGGAAGAGTGTCAACTTTAGGAAGTAATGATCCCACTATTTTGGAGGATGTTGAATCTTATAATATTTATGAAAGTGGATTTGGATAGGTCATGACTTTATTTAGTGATGTATCCACTATTTCGGAAGAGGTTTCAATCGATTATGATGAGAACAAAGTTGCTACTTATGATGATTATTGTGATAGAACGTATGCTATAAAAAGTAGTGATGATTATATATATATAACTTGTCATGATTGTGATTACACTTTTTCTAAACATTACTCTTTTAATGTGGAAACAATTTATAGTATTCAAGTCTCTTATGATACTCCCACTATTCCGAATGAGAAGAATTTTGCTTATGTGGAGAATAGTAAATTTTCTATGCAAGTAGATCATGAAAATAATGCTTTAGGTGCTGGTTATATTTTTGAATTCATTCATGATGCTAATGAAAATTATTATGAGGGAGGAATATATGCTTGTAGGAATTGCAATAATATCAAGTTTCCTCTCTATGTGCTTAAAGTTTTGAAGTTATGCTTGTTTTGCCTTCCTATGCTAGTTGATTATTGTTCCATAAGTTATTTGCTCACAAAATCCATATGCATAGGAAGTGGGTTAGACTTAAATGTGCTTGTCATATGCTTCATGATGCTTTATGTTTCAATTCTAATCTTTTATGTGAGCATCATTGAAATCATCATGCCTAGCTAGGGGTGTTAAACGTTAGCGCTTGTTGGGAGGCAACCCAATTTTAGTTTAGTTTATTGCTTTTTGGTTCTGTTTAGGAATAAATAATCCATATAGATTCTATTTAGATGTGGTTTTGTGTTTAATTTAGTGTTTGTGCCAAGTAGAACCTTTGGGAAGACTTGGGTGAAGTCTTTATGATCATGCTGTAAAAAACAGAAACTTTAGCGCTCACCAGATTAGCTAAAACTTTTTACTGGAGATTGATATTTAGTTGATTATTTTTTCAGATGATTACTAGAAAATTCCTCAGGTCCACCAATTTATTTTAGAATTTTTGGAGTTCCAGAAGTTTGCGTTAGTTACAGATTACTACATATTGTTCTGTTTTTGACAGATTCTGTTTTTCGTGTGTTGTTTGCTTATTTTGATGATTCTATGGCTAGTAAAATAGTTTATAAACCATAGAGAAGTTTTAATACAGTAGGTTTAACACCAATATATATAAATAATGAGTTCATTATAGTATCATGAAGTGGTGTTTTGTTTTCTTTCGCTAACGGAGCTCACGAGATTTTCTGTTAAGTTTTGTGTTGTGAAGTTTTCAAGTTTTGGGGTAAGGATTCGATGGACTATGGAATAAGGAGTGGAAAGAGCCTAAGCTTGGGGATGCCCAAGGCACCCCAAGGTAATATTAAAGGATAACCAAGAGCCTAAGCTTGGGGATGCCCCGGAAGGCATCCCCTCTTTCGTCTTCGTTCATCGGTAACTTTACTTGGAGCTATATTTTTATTCACCACATGATATGTGTTTTGCTTGGAGTGTCATTTTATTTTAGTTTGTTTTGCTTGCTGTTTGAATAAAATATCAAGATCTGAAATTATTAAATGTTGGAGAGTCTTCAATAGTTACATAATTATTCAACTACTCATTGATCTTCACTTATATTTTTGGAGTAGTTTGTCATTTACTCGTGTGCTTCACTTATGACCTATGAGTAAATGGTTGAATGATTTGAATGTCATAAATCTGAAATTATATATGTTTCATATGCCTTTCCCATGGGGAGTAATGCCTTTAGATATAAGAAGTAGAGGTGGTAAATTTATTGAAGGTTAGCAAACGTTGTATTGGTCACTTGAACAATTCATGAAAGAATATTGAAGGAAGAGAGATTTCACATATAATACTATCTTGGACATCTTCTATGATTGTGAGCCCCATTAATTATTTTCAAACCTGAGCAAATTAGTTGAAGTTGGACAAGGAAGATAACATAATGAGTTATGCTTGGGTATATTTGTATAAGTAATATTGTTATGGATCCTCTAACATGTGGTGCTTGCTATTTAGAATCCTTTGCTAGCCAAAATTTATGTACTAAGCGGGAATACTGCTTGTGCATCAGAATCCCTTGAACCAAGTTTCTTCCATGAGTGTCCACCATATCTACCTATATGCGGTATTTACCTGCCGTTCCAAGTAAATTTGCATGTGCCAAACTCTAAACCTTCAAATAATAATCTGTTTTGTATGCCCGAATTGCTCATGTAGCGACTGCGGGTTAGCAGTATGTTCCATGCTAGGTGGGTTATTCTCACGATGAGTGGACTCCGCTCATCATTCACGAGAAAATGGCTGGTAACTGGGATGCCCAGTCCCATGATCAAAAGATCGAAATCAAATCAAAAATAATTGCAAACAAAACTCCCCAGGTTTGATGTTAGTTGGAGGCACCCGTTGTTTCAGGCAAGCCATGGATTGATGATTGTTGGTGGAGGGGGAGTAAAAATCTTTACCTTTTTGTTTGGGAACCGCCTATAATGTATGTAGTATGGAAGATATTGGGAACTCTTGGTCGTTATGTTGACAATGAAAGCATACCTCTCAAAATTATTTTCATCTCTGTCTTTGCTTCGAGCTCTGGCACCTCTGCAAATCTCTGCTTCCCTCTGCGAAGGGCCTATCTTTTAGTTTTATGCAAGAGTCAGTAGCATTCCTTCTCATTCCAACCTACTCTTTAGTTGGCAACCATCATGTGATGGAAAGATCTAGGCATATATGGCCATTCAAATATATTTGAGCATGAATTATTATTGTTGGCATTACCCTTGAGGTAAAAGGTTGGGAGGCGAAACATTAAGCCCCTATCTTTCTCTGTGTTCGATGAATACTATTTGTTCTAAAAATATGCTTTGAGTGGTAGCAATAGTGGAAGACTAAATAATAGTTGAGTATGTGAATTTTGCTGAATCAAATAAGATGAAATGTAATTGTTTGATGACTAATGACACGGTTTGTTAGTTTTCAAGAAAGTTTATGATCTATATTTTAACATGTAAATAGTTTGTTACTTGATCATGCAAAGTTCTATGAGCTGAGCTACTGTTATGACATATAATGATGCTAGAAAGGTTGATTGAAATTATCATTGATCAAACCCATAAATTCTTTCTTTTATCATTTACCTACTCAAGGATGAGCAGGAATTAAGCTTGGGGATGTTGATACGTCTCCAACGTATCTATAATTTATAAAGTATTCATGCTATTATATTATCCATCTTGGATGTTTTATGGGCTTTACTATGCACTTTTATATTATTTTTGGGACTAACCTATAGACCTAGAGCCTAGTGCCAGTTCCTGTTTTTTCCCTTGTTTTAGTGTTTCGAAGAAAAGGAATATCAAACGGAGTCGAAACGGAATGAAACCTTCTGGAGAAGTTATTTTTGGAAGGAAAGCAACCTGATAGACTTGGAGTGCACGTCAGGAAAGAAACGAGGGAGGTTTAGGGTTTAGGGTTTAGGGTTCTTTGTTGCATAATCTCTTCAAAGAAGGGTTTAGGGTTTAGGGTTTAGGGTTTTGGGCCTCTTTGAGGTTCTATGTGTTGGTTGAATAGATGAATCTGAGATTGTGTGATGCATATCGTATAATCATACCCACGGATACTTGAGGTGACATTGGAGTATCTAGGTGACATTAGGGTTTTGGTTGATGTGTGTCTTAAGGTGTTATTCTAGTACGAACTCTAGGGCTGTTTGTGACACTTATAGGAATAGCCCAACGGATTGATTGGAAAGAATAACTTTGAGGTGGTTTCATACCCTACCATAATCTCTTCATTTGTTCTCCGCTATTAGTGACTTTGGAGTGGCTCTTTGTTTCATGTTGAGGGATAGTTATATGATCCAATTATGTTATTAATGTTGAGAGAACTTGCACTAGTGAAAGTATGAACCCTAGACCTTGTTTCCTAGCATTGCAATACCATTTACGCTCACTTTTACCACTTGTTACCTTGCTATTTTCATATTTCCAGATTACAAAAACCTATATCTACCATCCATATTGCACTTGTATCACCATCTCTTTGCTGAACTAGTGCACCTATACAATTTACCATTGTATTGGGTGTGTTGGGGACACAAGAGACTCTTTGTTATTTGGTTGCAGGGTTGCTTGAGAGAGACCATCTTCATCCTACGCCTCCTACGGATTGATAAACCTTAGGTCATCCACTTGAGGGAAATTTGCTACTGTCCTACAAACCTCTGCACTTGGAGGCCCAACAACGTCTACAAGAAGAAGGTTGTGTAGTAGACATCAGTCATCCACTTGAGGAAAAATTGCTACTATCCTACAAAACTCTGCGCTTGGAGGCCCAACATGTGTCTACAAGAATAAAGTTGTGTAGTAGACATCAAACTCTTTTTTGGCGCCGTTGCCAGGGAGGTGAGATCTTGAAGGTATATCTTTAGATCTTGCAATTAAATCTTTTAGTTTCTTGTTTTATCACTAGTTTGGTTTATAAAAGAAAACTACAAAAAATGGAATTGAGGTTGCATCATAGTATTGATCATCTTTATAATATCTTTCTTGAAAATGATGGTTCAGAAAATTGTGCTCAATTGTTAGAAGAGGAAGTCAATAAAATGCTTGGCACAAAATATTTGAATGATGAGCATGATTGCAATGTTGTTAGTGTGAATTCTTTGAATATCCAAAATGCAAATGATGATTGTACAAGTCATGACAACAATGTTTCTTATAAGCATGTCACTTTTTGTGGAGTGAATAGGGAGTGCCTTTGCACACTGAAAAGGGAAGATAGATTTCGTAAGAAGCATAAATATTTAGAAATGAAAAATTTGCAAGAGAGGCTAGATGATTGTGCTGAAAGATGTACTTTTTTCGCCATCCTTGTGAACTTTGCAATGAACGTGGTCATTTAAATATCCAATGCAAATTATTTCATGAACAAATCGTGTCCAAAAATTGCGATAACTTGATTACCCTTGAGCATCATAAAGAGCTTAGTCTTATTTTGGGGTATGAAGAAATGAAACATATAATTGTGCGGCAAATTGCATTGAGAATCCTTATATTGCCAACTACCTAAAGGCAAGAAAACAAATGGAATATGAAGAGAGTACTAATGAATGGGAAAATGTTTCCCAGTACCCTCCTAGTGTTTATTATGATGAGTTAGGTAACAAGGAGGAGCTTCCTATCCAATCAATCTCTTCACCAAGAAGCTTGAAAAAATTAATTAAACCCACAAATGATGTGGTGAAGAAGAAAAGAAGAAAGAATAAAGGTAAAAAAGGTATCTCTCCCAAATAATGTTGCTCCTATCATCATTGTGCCTCATGAAAGTGAATCAAATATGTCGATGGAGGATGATGATATTGAGTATGATTTTGTGATACCTACTACTTGTTGTAATGATTATGATTGGGAAGACACCGATATCCATTATGATATTGAAAATATTTTTAGGACTTGCTTGGAAGAATATGATAATAATGTTTGCTATACTATTGGTGCCATTCGTGCTATTAATAAGAATGATTGTGATGATATGCAAAACCACAAGCTTGGGGATGTTATGTTTAATGAGTACGATATGTTTGAAGATTTATTTGCTGGAAATAATGCTTGTCCTAAGCTTGGGGATGCTTTGCTTAATGAATATGATCCTTTGATTCCTTCTACCTTCGATAAGAAAATTTATTATGATGATAGCATGCCTCCTATTTATGATGATTACATTGATGAAAGTGGGTTTGGAAGAGTTTCAACTCTAGGTAGTAGTGATCCCACTATTTTTGAGGGTGTTGAATCTTATTACAATATTGATGAAAGTGGATTTGGAGAGGTCATGACTTTATTTAGTGATACATCCACTATTTTGGAAGAGGTTTCTATTGACTATGAACATAAAGTTGCTATCTATGATGATTATTATGGTGACATGTATGCCATAAACAGTGATAAATCTTCTATGCTTGTGCATCATGAAAAGAGTGTTGTATGTGATACTTATATTGTTGAATCCATTCATGATGTTTCTGAAAATTATTATGAGGAAGGAACTTATGCTCTCACATATCTCAGTAATATCAAGTTTCTTCTCTATGTGTTGATTGTTTCGAAGCTGCGCTTATTTTGCCTTCCTATGCTAGTTGATTCTTGTTCCCATAAGTTATTTGCTCACAAAATCCCTATGCATAGGAAGTGGATTAGACCTAAATTTGCTAGTCATATGCTTCATGATGCTCTCTTAATGATTCAATTCTTATCTTTTATGCGAGCATCATTGAAATCATCATGCCTAGCTAAAAGGCATTAAAGAAAAGCGCTTGTTGGGAGACAACCCAACACTTTTACCTACTATTTTGTGTGTTCACATGATTATTCTACTGTATTGATCATGTTTTATTGCTTTTGTTTCAATAAATTACCAAGTAAAGCCTTTGGGATCACGTTGGGTGATAGTTAATTTGATCTTGCTGAAAAACAGAAACTTTTGCATTCACGAAAATAATTCTCATTTTTAACAGAAGAGTGATTTTGAGTTGATTCTTTTTTTCATAAGTTTCATATACAAATTAATCACGTGGTCCTAATTTTTCAGAATTTTTGGAGTAGCAGAAGTATGGTTCGAGTACAGATTACTACATACTGTTCTGTTTTTGATAGATTCTATTTTCAATGCATAGTTTGCTTGTTTTATAGTTTCTATGGCTTATATTGCTCGATATAAATTTTAGGAATGATATGCTACAGTAGGCATTGTGTGAGAACAATTATGAATCTTGTCTTTGACAGTACCAAAAGTGGATGGTTTTCTATTTATCATACTAACCTATCTCACAAAGTTCTATTAAGTTTTGTGTGATTGAAGTTTTCAAGTTTTGGGTGAGATATCGATATGAGGGGACTAAGGAGTGGCAAGACCCTAATCTTGGGGATGCCCAAGGGACCCCAAGTTAATATCCAAGGAAGATCCAAGCAACTAAGCTTGGGGATGCCCCGGAAGGCATCCCCTCTTTCGTCTCCAACATTATCAGTAACCTCACTTGGAGCTATGTTTTCATTCGTCACATGATATGTGTTTTGCTTGGAGCGTCAATTTATTTTGTTAGGATTTGATTGCTGTTATTTGTAATAATTTTTTTCATCTTTTATTGCAATAAAAGTGGCAATGATAGCCTTTACTATGATTATTTTGCAAGTCTACATGTTGCTGTTTGAAAATAGAAAGTTTATCGATGTTGCAAAAATTCCCTAGAAAAGTCAGTATGTGATAAAATGTTGAAACTTTTTGCAAAATAAGCTGTGATAAATTTCATACAGTGTGTTAAATTTTCATATTTTTTGGAGTTGAATAATTATTGATACTCTTGCATTCTTTACAGACTGTATTGTTGGCAGATTGCTACTGTGTTTGCATTGTCTGCATATGTTTGCTTGTTTAATGATTCTATTTGAGGATAGGAGTATTAAATATGTAGAGGCATTTAATGTGCAATTTTGAATAATAATTTTAGTGATTTTCTACAGTAGATAATGATAAGGTATTTGCATTGGTTTATACTAACTTATCTCACGAGCCCTTTTTGAGTTTTGTGTGGATGAAGCTTTTAAGATTTAGGAAAACCATGATATGAGAAGAATTAAGGAGACACAAAAGCTCAATATTGGGTATGCCCAAGGCATCCCAAGATAATATTTTAAGAAGTCTCAAGCATCTAAGCTTGGGGATGCCCCGGTAGGCATCCCACCTTTCTTCTTCAACAATTATCGGTTAGTATCGGTTGAGCCTAAGTTTTTGCTTCTTCACATGATGCGTGCTATTCTTGGAATTTCATTTTGTTTTGTTTTGCTTTCTGTTTTAATAAAATACTTAGATCTGAAAGTTTTAAATAAAATAGAGTCCTCAAATAATTGCCAGGGAGGCTAAGTAAGCGGCATTCACATCCCGTCAACGAAGCTCTTTTCTATGTAATTTACTCTTGTGCTTCACTTATATCCTATGAGTAAATTGTTGAATAAATTGAATATCATGAAGTTAAAATCATATCATGCCTAGTGGTAGCTTCACATTGGGTTTAGAAAGTGAAATCTTTTGAGGCTTGACAATCACAATATTGGTCATACAAGCAATTCATGAATAATTAGTATAAGGAAGAGAACTTTCACATGCAAATAGACTATCTTAGAAATCTTTTGTGATTGTGAGCCCCCATCAAAATATTATATGCCAAAATTGATGGCATTGGACAAGGAAGACAACGTAATGGTTTATGTTTGTTCATATTCACATAGAAGTTATATTGTCATAGATCCTTCAACATGTGGTGCTTGCCCACCATCTTTGCTAGCCAAAAATTCCGCACCAAGTAGAGATACTACTTGTGCATCCAAAAACCCTTAAACCCAAATCTTATTTTCAAGAGTCCATCGTACCTACCTAAAGATTGAATAAGATCTTTCAAATAAGTTGTCATCGGTGCAATAAGGCAATACAAATTGCTTCGAAAAGTATTAGATCATTTAGTGTAAGATAAAATTAAGCGTTGTACGAACTTGTGATGGCAAAGAATAAAAGTGACAGACTGCATAATAAAGGTTGTTATCATAAGGGGCAATATAACGTGACGTTCTTTTGCACTAAGGGGTTGAGCATACAAACAAATAAGCGCATGGCAACCTCTGCTTCCCTCTGCGAAGGGCCTATCTTTTACTTTTCAGTATTTACTTTTATGCAAAGAGTCAAAGTTTTTCTCTCTATTCCCTTCTATTTTTCTCCTTTGGCAAGCATCATGTGGTGAGGAAAGATCTAGGCACATATGTCCAGTTGAATATGGGTAGCATGATTTATTATTGTTGATATCACCCTTGAGGTGAATATGTTGGGAGGCAAAACAATAAGCCCCTATCTTTCTATGTGTTCGGTTGAAACGTTTTGGTCATGTGTACGCGGTGAGTGTTAGCAATCATAGAAGACTATATGATGGTTGAGTATGTGGAGCTCTTACTTAAACTCTGTTGAATAAGTTGAATTACAATTGCTTGGTGACTGAGAACATAGGTTGTTGAGTTTCAAGAGAATTCATTGTTTGAACCTTAACATGTGAATTGGCTGCCACTTTAACAAGAGAAGTGTTATAGGAAAGAATTGTTGTTATGATGCTAGGAAAAGTGATTGAAATTATCATTGATTAAACTTGTGCACTTTGCTAGCATTCACACTTCATAAATTATTTCTTTTATCATTTACCTACTCGAGGACGAGTAGGAATTAAGCTTGGGGATGCTGATACTTCTCCAACGTATCTATAATTTATGAAGTATTCATGCTGTTATTTTATCATTCTTGGATGTTTTAAAATCATTTTATAACAACTTTATATCATTTTTTGGGACTAGCCTATTGACCCAGTGCCAAGTGCTAGTTGATGTTTTTTGCTTGTTTTTTACATCAGAGGAAATCAATATCAAAAGGAGTCCAAACACCGCGAAACTTCTTGTGGATTTTTTATGGACCATAAGACCATCAGTGGGCCAAAGAAGCACCTCGGTGGCCTCTCGCACCCCCTCTTTGCACTATAAATTCCCAAATATTCTGAAACCGTTCGGGGTTAACCTAGATTGGAAGTTCCGCCACCGCAACGATCTGTAGCCATCGAAAACCAATCTAGACCCTTTCCGGCACCTTAACAGAGGGGGGGAATCATCTCCGGTGGCCATCTTCATCCTCTCGGCAGCCACCACGATGAGGAGGGAGTAGTCCACCCTCAGGGCTGAGGGTTTGTACCCGTAGCTATGTGTTTAATCTCTCTCTCTCTCTCTCTCTCTCTCTCTCGTGATCTACATCACGGGCTTTGTTAGGGTAGATGGATCATATGATGTATCTCCCCTCTATACTCCTGTTGTGATGAATTGAATCTTTACCCTTTGAAGTTTTTTCATGTCGGATTGATTGTTCAGATTTGGGAACACATGATGTATGTCTTGCGGTATGAATACTTGAGGTGACAATGGGGTATCATATTGGTTCACTTGATATACGTTATGGCAGTCAACTTGCGGATTCCCGCGGTGATATTGGGGTAATCTATGCATAGGGGTTGATGCACATTTTTATTATCTTTTCTTCGATAGAAACATTGGGGTCTCCTTGTAGTTCTTTGCGTGGATTGAGTATTATGAATATGAATTTGCTTTGGTGCTATTTTAGTATGAACTCTAGGATAGATCGAACGGAAAGAATAGCTTTGTGTTATTTTAGTACGAACTCTTGAATAGATCGAACGGAAAGAATCGCTTTGAGGTGGTTTCGTACCCAACAAACAATGTTGGGGATATCGCTTATCGGGAACTTATCGGTCGACCCATGATAAGGGGTAAATCGGCCAGTTTATTGGCATATCGGCCGATTTATCGTCATATCTGCTGATTTTTCAGCCAATTTATCTTATCGGTCAGACACCGGTAAGCGATAAATCGGCCGATTTATTGGAATATCGGATGATATCTTGAACAGTGCCAACAAACAATTCTATCTTTGTTCTCCGCTAATAGGAACTTGGGAGTGATTCTTTATTGCACTTTGAGGGATAATCATATGATCCAACTATGTTAGCATTGTTCAGAGATTGCACTAGCGAAAGTACGGACCCTAGGCCTCATTTTCAAGCATTGCAATACCGTTTTTGTGCCAGTTTACTATTTGCTACCTTGCTGTTTTTATTTATTCAGATTATAAAAATATATTTCTACCATCCATATTACACTTTTATCACCATCTCTTCGCCGAACTAGTGCACCTATACAATTTGCCATTGTATTGGGTGTGTTGGGGACACAAGAGATTTCTTGTATTTGGTTGCAGGGTCGTTTGAGAGAGACCATCTTCATCCTACACCTCTCACGGATTGATAAACCTTAGGCCATCCACTTGAGGGAAAATTGCTACTGTCCTACAAAACTCTGCGCTTGGAGGCCCAACACGTGTCTACAAGAATAAAGTTGTGTAGTAGACATCACCTCCCTCTTTCTGAAGAGGAGGTCAGTCTTGGAGCCAAGGATTTCATTGTCCCCGAGGATCCATTGGACCAAGAGCGGTTTGAACGGAAACTTATTGTCACTGCACGAAGCTTGAGGAAAAAGCAGCAACGGATAAAAGCCAAACACTACAAAAAAATACACTTACGTGATGATACGTGTTTGTCACAGTAGGTCACTTTTTTTTGTCATGCATGTACATCCATGACAAATTTATGACAGAATCAAGATAGTCATACCTGTGATGTCGTAGAAGTGTTCCATGACATTACCAAAATTATCATCACGGAAGTATCCACTTCCATGACGATAAATCGCGCGTCACAGAAGTGCTTTCTTCAAGGGTGACCAACAAGTGGCATCCACCGTAATGGAACGCCGTTAAGCTATCGGGTCAGGTTTTGGATCCGATAACCCGTTAACAGCCCCGACCAATGGGAAATTTCCACGTGTAAAATTCTTATTGGCCGGACAAAACACGTGTTAGCTCGTCAGTGGGTCAGATAGGCGCCTATGATACGTCGACACGTGGCACGGCCCAACAGAGGCCCATTCCTGTGAAAAGGCCGGCCCGTTTGACTTGGTCAAAAGCTGGCGGGCCGGCCCATGGAAAGCATGTTAACGTCATGTTCGAATATAGCCCATTTATAGCCCGCTAACCAAGGCCCGTTACTCCCTATCTGAATTAGGCCCAGTAGCATCATCTAGGCCACAATATGATTCCAGCCCGTTTTCACTTCTGGCCCATGTATGGCCCATGACGTCTTTCGGCCCATATGAGGCCCTATGTAACTCTTGGACTACTAACGGCCCGTGGTGAAACTGGCCCGTAATGAACAGTGTATCACTTTACACCCATTAACGGCCCGTGGTGAAACTGGCCCGTAATGAACAGTGTATCACTTTATACCCATTAACGGCCCGTTACTCCGTTGGGCCGTTTCCATCCCATGTTATCTTTCGGCCTTCTCAGAGCCCATTTATTCGTGGGCTCATTTCCAGCATTCGTTTACTTACGGCCCATTACTGTCATTTTCTGCTTGTGGGCCAAATTCAGCCTGTGGTTACAGTCGGCCCGTTTGTGGTCCGTTAACGGCCTATTAACGATGGCTCATTATGGTCGGACCATGAACGGACGATTCCAACTCTAGCCCGTTTACGGCCATTATGCGGTCTGTTTGGCCCATGTTTGGCCAATCGATTATACGGCCCGTATAAGGCCCATTGATAATACGGCCCGCAGAAGGCCCATTGTTTCTACGGCCTGTAGAAGGCCCATTGTTTCTACGGCACGTAGAAGGCCCACTGTTTCTACGGCCAGTAGGAGGCCCGATGTCACTACAGTATTAGCCCATGGTTATTGTGGCCTAGTTTTTAAAAATAGGTTATTGCAGCCACTAGCTAACCGCGGAAAAAGAACTGCAATCACTACAAGCAAACAAATAAACAAGACAACAAGGAAATAAATAAGCAAGCAACTAACACTAGGCTATCACGGCTATTACACATATTACATCCACTGGGCATCAAAGTTCGCCACCAGTGCAAATATAGGGAACAAAGCAGCATATCATATACACTGGTTGTCAAAGTTGGCGACCAGCGCAAATAAACGCCGCAGCAAAACAAATCCAGAACTGAAACCACTTCAGAAGATCTCAAGAAACAATATCCTGGGTACCCATAATGCTGGCAAGATGCTTAGCAAGCTTATTAACTTTCTCTTGTTTGGCGCTTAAATCCTCCAGCGCTTGTGTTGCACCAGAAAATATGCATCTGAATTCTGCAGGGACTTCCTCAGTCCTTCAGCTTCCTGTCGCAGCACATCTGATCGATGTCTTTCAACTTGAAGTTGAGACTCAAGAAGACGAACTGATTCAGGCAGCGAGTTCGAAGAGCTTGTGCCAGCAGTAGTGGCCAGTAACTCGAACACTACATCAAGACAGGACTTTTGGGTTCCCTCACTGTCGTCAAGATAGTTTTTATCAGCTTTCTTGGAGACCAACAGGGATGTCTCACTATCTTGAACCTTATCTGCAGTACTTCCTTTACCATTGGATAACGCGGTACTGTTCTCCAATATTTTGTCCGCATTCTAAAAGAGAAACAAGCAGACACATCACATGTTTACCATGTTGTATATGAAACTCATTTTGGTAAATGAGTTCAGTAGTAAAGTGGACAGGATAACAGCATGAAACAAACATATATCTATGTACCATGGTCACTTTATGGTCTATATCATTTTAGTTTTTGTTGCCAAATCAAGATAGAGACACAGTTCAAATAATATTTGTTCAAGACAAAGCAGAATAGACAGAATATAAGTGTGGGTAACTATAGAGCAATAACAACACTTGTAATGTGCATGACATGAGAACATAACTGTTTATTCAATTGAAACTGAAATCAACATAGAGCAGGTTACAACAGCAAACCAATTAAAGAAACAAGTTTAACACATACCTGTTGCGCCATTGGAGTTTCAATTCCATCCTTCAAATTTGTAAATAGTTGGTATGAGTAAATACAGTCATGCAAGAGCAAAGAAGTATGAACCATAGCTACAGAACCTGACCTGAAAACAAATCTTCTTCTCCTTTAAGCGTTGAGTTGGGATTCGGAGTGGTGGTCCTCATGTTTTGGGCACTGCAGTTCCCTTACTAACTGCTCGTGTTTGGGTGCTCTGTGGTGGAGACTGTGCTGTGTCAACTGGAACTGGGTTACTATCCGCTGGGGTTGGGGTTAGAAGGGGTGTAGCTGGTTCTCTGTCCAACTGGGTAGGGGTACAATCTGCGAGAGTCTGGGTTATGTGCGGTGGATCTGGTCCTTGGGCAAGTACAACCGTGGTTCTATCTGCATCAACTGGTAACACTATCTTTTCTGAAGACCGTGTTGTTACTCCCTTAGATACTGCCATCACACTCTCCAATTCAAATGGCTGATAAACAAGAAAAGTAATTGAAAGTATAGACATTGTATGATAGACAGGTGCAATGGATAGTGGGGAATAAAAGAGGGCATGAAATAATTCATATTTATGTTGTCTAACCAAACATGATAGCATGACACAATTTCACATATATGATGGCTAACTAAACAGGATAGCATGACACAATTTCACATTATGATGGCTAACTAAAAAAGATGGAAAGACATAGTTCAAAATATGAGACTATGTAAACAGGATGACATGACATAACTATATAATGTGTTTATTAAATAGGTTGGCATGCCATAATTCACATACATTCACGGATAGAATGCCATAATTCAAAATATGATGACTGTAAACACTAAACAGGATGAGATGATATAACTATATGATGTCTTTATTAAATGGGTTGCCATGCCATAATTCAGATAGATAATGTGTATGTACTATGTAAACATGATGGCATGATATAATTCAAATATATGATTTATATAGTAAGCAAGTAAGCAGATGGCAATCCATATATGATGTAAAAACTAAGCAATGCAAGACAACATGCATGACATGGGTAATATAACCCTGCCAAGTTTGAGCATAGACCTCAGGGGGAAAATAGGACTGGTCATCAGTCTCTGAATCCTCCTCTGAGGAGCTCTCTGTAACCAGCAAGATGTCTGCTTCAGCAGGTAGCATTGTCTGCTCTGAATACCTTGTTCTCACTCCAGATACTTCCATCACCGCTTCAAATGGCTGATGCACAGGAAGAGTAGTTGAATAAACAAACGTTGTCGACAAATGGAACACGTAATACAAAAAAATGATAGCATGATATAATTCACATACATGATGATTGGCTAAACAGCATGGCATTGCATAATTCACATATATAATGCCTTTGCAACAAGATAGCATTGTATAATTCACATATATAATGTCTTGCAACAAGATGGCAATGCATAATTCACATATATAGTAATTAGACACTGAACAGGTGGCATTCACACAAAGCATGTCTAAACTAATCAAATGACATAGCAATGCGAGACACCATACACACGATATGAGCAACATAACCCTGCCAAGTTAGAGCATACACCTCGGGGGGGGGGAATAGGACTGGTCATCTGTCTCTGAATCCTCCTCTGAGGAGCTATCCGTAACCAGCGAGATATGCACTTCGTCAGATAGCATAGTCTGCTCTGAAGACCTTGTTTTCACTCCAAAATTTGCCATCACCATGTCAAATGGCTGATGCACACGAAGAGCAGTTGAATGAAATAACATTTTTGACAAATGTAATATGTAACCAAAAAAAGGATGGCCTGATATAATTTACATATAAGATGACTGGCTAAGCAGGATGGCATTGCAAAATTCACATATATGATGCCTGGCTAAACAAGATGGCGTTGCATAATTCACATAAACGATGAATAAACTAAACAGATGGCATTCGCACAAAGGATGTCTAAACTAAGCAGATGACATATTTGATGTATAAAGTAAGCAATGCAAGACACCAATGCATGATATAACCAACATCAGCATGCCAAGTTAGAGCGAAGACCTCAGGGGGTAAATAGGAGTTGTCTTCTCCTTCTGAATCCCCCTCAGAACAGATATCTTCCTCTCGATTACAATCCGAAATGCGTGGAGGGGGGATGCCTTTGCGCCTACCATGGAGCGACGTCTGCATGAAATTTTATTGCCACGCAAGGCTCGTCTCTTTTGCTCTACATGTTCAGTTCCATTGTTTACAATAACTGTCATGCATAGGAATAAAACATAGTAAGATTATGTAAGGAGTGCATGCAGAAATCCAGAGTGATGGTAGCAACCTGTGGGTAGACCCAAAACCAATAATAGGAGGCAGATAATGGCTTCAGTTAAAAATACAGATAATGGCTTCTTTACTGTTTGTTTCCCACCCAACATGAAACTCATAGTAGACACTGGAGATTAACTAGATAGTAGATAGATACTATTGATAGCGGCCCCGATATGTACCCCACAACCATTTAAAAACTCAAGTTTGACCACTAGTTTGGAGCTGACTCAGAGTCTAATCGGTGAACAGGACGATAAAGTAGCATGTAATATTAAGCGATGCATAACATAAGCAGACACGAAAGAGTGAGACCTCTCTTGCGGACCCGTGTAGTCCTCGAGGTCATCTGCTCGGTTGATGATGGTAGTGCAATTTTCATGGCTGCCAGCAGCGGGGAAGAAGATCTGAGGTGGCGAAAGACAGTCTGGAGGCCGGATCCCTGTTGTGCTGGACCCTTCTGTCGGTGGAGCAGCTGAGCTGGGATGGACGACGGCACAGCAGGAGCGGGACAAACCACGCAAGGTTTTCTTTGACAACTATCTGTAAGAGAAGTAATTCTGTAAGGGCTCATTTGAATTGGAGGATTCCAACAATGCAGGGATAGGAAATAGACATGAATAGGATAGGAATGCACGTGCAAAACAGAGAATTAAAAACACAGGATTTCTGCCAATCTGGGTGTTTGATTCACAACAATTGGAATATCACAGGATGCAAAGAAGCATGGTGACATTAAGTCAAACCACAAGAAAATGTACGGTTACAATGCTATTATGCTACTATCTCTTAGTCTTGTGCTTCATGAATAGGAATTTGAAAAGGATGACAAGTGAAAATTAAAATTCCTACATTTTTTCTTTCAAGGAGACACTAAAGGAACAAATTTGTGTGCTCAGTGGACAATATATATAACATGTAGAGTAAAAAAGAGATGCAACAAGTGTAGAACCTCTTTGGCGAAGCCATGTCGATCTCAGCGTGATTGGGTTGGCCGGTGAGGATGCTCTGGCTGGCTTGGCTGTCGGAGGAGGGGAAGAAGATCTTAGGCATTTGGAGATGGAGCCCGAGGTACTGCTCCACTGTGATGGAGGGTTTCGTCGTTGGAGCAGCTCCGGTGAGTTGTACGACGCCGAGGCTGAAGCAGGACAAGAGAGACAACGAACAATGTTAACCTGAGTGGAATTCTAATAGCATCTCCAATACATGACGTAAAATACATAACCACAAAGTGCTAGATGTAAAATACATCAGCCGCTCATCTCTAAACTTAACTGTCGAAACTGAATTTAACTGTCGAAACTAAACTTAACTGTCGAAACTGAACTTAACTGTCGAAACTGAACTTAACTGTCGAAACTGAATTTTGCTGTCGAAACTGAACGCACTAGCAAGGTGAGGCTACACATCGGTCGACTGACTTTTTCATCTCTGGTCAGTCGATTTTGCAGCCGTTGGATATGAAATTAAGGGTGTGCGGTTCATCTTCAACCTCCACCCCTGAGCCGGCCAAACAGCAGCCCCCCGCCGCCCGCGGCCGGCGGTGCGCCGCCCCGCCCGCCCCGAAAACACTCCCCACCGCCGGTCCGCCGCCGCCCCGGCCATCCCTCTAGCCCCCCCCCCCCCGTGCCGAGTTTTTTCTCCGGCAATCCCCACGCCACCGCCCCGCCACCGCCGGAGACCACCGCCCCCATCCTGAACCCTAAGATAGATAGTGGGGCACCTCTCCGGCGAGCCCCCCTCCCCGCTGTGGCTGGTTCTTCCTTCACCCCGGCGAGCCCCCCTCCCCACCCCCTGAAAATCGACTGACCCAAAAGTCGATTCAGTCGACTGAAGTGTAGCTAAATCGGAGCGGCATCGCAAGCAAGAGCAAGAGCTATAGCAGCAGCGCGAGCAAGAGCAATAGCAACAGCAGACCAGGCAGGGGACCGAGAGCAAGAGCAGAGCAGCAGCGCGAGCGAGAGCTAAAGCAGCAGCAGGTCCTACTGATGTGGACATCACCGCCGAGGGAGCGACGCCGTGGAGGAAGTGGCCGGCGACTCCGCCGTGGATGGAGCCGCGCCGTGTCGGCTCGGGACCGAGCGCCGGCAGCACCGTGAGATCGAATCAAGAAGAAAATGCGGCGATTAGTGTACAACCTCGTTGGTAGCGCTGATTAGGCCGCAGCTTCATCCGAGGAAACGGTGATGATGATGATCTTCCAGTGGTGCAGGTGAAGACGGCGGTGTGGGAATGGAGGTGGCACGAAAGATGAGGGGAACATCGGGGCAGCTCCTTGGAGGTGGAGGACGGGGTGGCTGAACTGGCGGGACGATGAGATCGACGACGGATCCTCATCTGGTACGGTGGATGAGGGACGTCGAGTTGTTGCTGTGGACGACGTCATCGGGGAAGAGGCTTCGGCTGGGTAGCGGACGGAGCAGGGTGTGGGGTTTCGTCGTGGGTTTTCGCGGCCTCAGTGTACGAATGGGTGGGCGGATGGGATGGCAGTGGGGAACCATGGCTTAGAGACGCGCTTGTCCGAAATGTGGGGTAAGTTACAAAAGTACCCCCACCGATTTGAGGCGGTTCTTTCAGTTCAGGGGTACCACGGGCATTTCGCGTGTCGGGATTTCACAGGAGGTGGGAGTTTTCACGCGTGTTGTAATTTTGGAATAGCAAGGCGCGGGTTGAGATGGAGGGAGTTGTCGGAGCACAACAAGACAAAGATATATCTTAAATATTTCGGGCTAACAAGTCGCGGGTTGAAATTTCCGGACAAGCCTAACGTGTACTGTGTCAAATCAATGCGCCCTACAAATGTCATTCAAAACTTTGAATTCATGTTATGTTCAATTAAAATATTTCGCTACGTGTATAATGCATGCAACCTACTACTCAAATGAACGGTTTAGTGCATTCCAAACGTATATACTACCGCTTCAATATGAACTAAATTTGAATTCGTTTCTCTATTTGAATAAGATTTACAGTAATGATTTGTTGTGAAGTCAAAGCATTTGAATTCGTTTCTCCGTTTTAATAAGATCTACAATCATCATTATTGTCAAGTTAAACCATCGTTTGTGTATTATCTTCACAGCACACCACATGATTAGTCTCGAGTTACATATGAACTATGTGTACTCCTATATGAACTCAAACTAGATTTTTTGAATCCACTTTACTTTGATTTCAAATCACATTACATTTCTAGCTCTAGCTAGATCTTCATAATCTAAACCATGTCTCATATGTATAATGTGTTTATCACATTATGTATGGTGCCCCGCCCCCTACGCCTACAAGTATTTAGATGTGAGTTGCAAACACCACACATTACCACAAATTCAAATAAAATGTGAGAATGTTCGATATATAGTATTATTTAGATTGTTCGATATTTAGTTGTATGTTGCGAACGCCACACATTATCACAAATTCAAATAAAATGTGAGATTGTTTGATGTATAGTATGGTTTAGATTGTTCGGCATTTAGCTGTGAGTTGCAAACGCCATGCATTATCACATTATGGTATAACATGTGCACATCACGTGTATCACCGCTATATTCATGCATGCAATGTTTAAAACACTATGATCTCCTATTCAAATATATGAATCCGCTTTCATATCAAATTATGATCTTTGTTAGTCTCTTACACCCACACAATCCTCTCACCTTTGTAGCTACCACTAACTTTCTCTCGTGCATGCACATGCCCTCCTCGCCCTCGCCCTCCCCCTCCCTCGGCATTCTATCCACCTGGCACATTCATTTTTTTCTTTAGGTCGTTCTCCCAGAGTCTCCACAACTCCTTTCCGACACACACCGATCGATAAACCTCTGCAGCGATGCCTGCGTACAACATACAAACACACCTTCAATCTCCTCCTTTATGTGTCATTGCCTCGTGTCTCTCATACGGCCAGACACACGTGTAAACTCTCGCCCCTCTTTTCATCGCTCTCACAACCGCACACTCCTCCCCCTATCTAGCTAGTAGTTGGGCCTCTCGCACCACCTCCTAGCTCCATTCTCTCTTTCTATCCGTCTCACTGGGCCTTATTTGCCTCTAACAAATGCACGTACACCGACCGATCTCTCACTATACATATAGCTAGCTAGGTCCTTTTAACTCATTTTTACCCACACGTCAATCGATCTACCTCATTAGTTGTGTCTCTCCCTTCCTCCGACAAACAACAATTGATCTACCGATCTAGTTAGTTTTGCTTACCAAACACAAGGTTCCCCTTCATCATCCATGGATGCGTCCCGACTGATCTATCACGCACAGGCACACACAGAAACACATCCCCACTCTTATTGATAACATTGCAGTTCCACCCTTAGTTTGTCTAGTAGGCCTCTCCCACCATCTTCGAGAAGCAACTCCATCACCCATCCAGCACTCTAGCCCTCTCCCTCCCTCTCCCTCCCTCTCTCCCTCCTCTCTCTATCTCTCTCTCTGTCTGTCCCATCATATTTCCCGTCCTTCAGTTATGTATGGATGTCGACCGATCTCCCTCAAGACATAGCTGGGTCTCTCCTTCTCAACACATATACGAGTCGTTCTACCTCTATAGTTAGGCCTCTGCCTACCCCTCCCACCACCCCCTCCCCCCCACACACACCGATACATCGAGGGCTCTAGTCATGTCTCCCTGCCACACACAAACTTGACGTGTGCCCTCTAACATTCTAGTAGGCTAGTCGCCCTATATCTTTGACTTGTACACACAAACAATTTCGATGGCTCTCTTCATCGATTTCGCACCCACCCACTTGATCCTATCTTTGACTCTATCGATAGCTATGACCCCTCCCTCTCTTATCGTGGATTGCCCGACCCTCTATGTATGATATGGATAGGCCTCCATTTCACACACATTGCATGCAAAATTTTGTTTGAGATGTCATCGTCACATATTCCCACAAATAATTCACGAAATCAACCCCCCACCCCACCCCCACCCCAAAACAAAAAACACTCACGAACGCGGTTTGTATCTCTCACACACACCCCACGTAGGTGGGGGACATGCACGAAGAGAAGAGGTGCATGCACGGCGCACGTACTCCCGTCTCTTTCCCAACCACACCCGCGCGGGTACACGGTGGAGCTCATTTATGTACGAAAAAGGCAGCCCACATGGTAATTTGGCACGTGTACTGGTTGTCCACTTGGTGGAGGGAGGATCGTCTACCATGGGTGAACAAACAAATTGCGACTTGACGTGTTATGTTAAAAAAAGAGGCAAACCATGTGGGGCCTACCTTAGAGGCAAGGCTCTATACACTAGAGTACTTTTGATGTGTCCCGTCAACTCGCAGAACGAGGAGAAGCTTGCGTAGTACGCCGTCTCCCCCGCCCACGGGCGCGGTGGCTCGCAGGATGAGGTGAAGCTTGCTTACTACGCCTTACGCCCGCTCCCTCGCACATGCGCGCGGTGGCTCGCAGGACGAGGAGAAAAATTTACTACTCCCTCCGTTTACTCCTCGTCCCTACTACCTTGGTTATAGAGATTATACTATCATATTGTTTGGAACATATATGTCCTTTAGTAGATTTCAATATGAACTACTAGTACATACTCCAAACACTGATGTATATAGACGTATTTTAGAGTGTAGATTCACTCATTTTGCTCCGTATGTAGCACTCTCCCTCGCCCCTCGACCCTCGCCCACGTGGTGGACGTGCAGCAATTCATTCGGTCGCATATAGCCAGAACGATATATATTGCACTACCATTATTGCTCGACTTCCCGAAGAGGCGAAGAGCCAATCGCAAGGTTAATATTTTGGAGATGCCAAGCGCAAGGTTATAGGAGAACGAGTAGTAGGTGCCGCGTCATTTATAAATAAAGTTTTTTTTCTTCAGTGGCACGTACGCAATATGATAGGTTCATATGGAGAGAAAAGGAAACCGCTCCACTATATACATAGTCAGGACGGGCCAGCCTACACGGTTGCTTGCTGGGGTTGCTCTCTTCACACTCTCTTGCACAAAACGACTGTGGCCACATCTCTAACATCCCGGCGGATCACGTCCGCTTGGGGAAGGGGTGGATGCTTAGTGTAGATGCGGTGGCCGTCACCGACGGCGAAAACCCACTGTCGGCACGTCCCGATCAGGGGTCCCCGCCGTTCTCTCTCACAAAGCCGGTGAGGTTGCCTTCGTCCCTTGCTCACTGCCGCGACGTGGGCAGTTGCCGCCTCCTGCCGCCCTCCTCAAGGTTGAGCTACGTCCCTTAGGTACAACTCCCTTTACAGCCGGCTTGCACCACTGCTCCAGCTGCCCACATCACTCCCTGTGGATATTTCTCTACTTCTTTGCCCCGCACATACCTCTACTGGCTTCTACATACTGTATTTGTGATGAGTTTATGTCTCATCAACTAGTCCCGGTAATCTTATTCTAATCACGCTTGTTCAATTTCTTTGCCACAGGGATGCTCATCTCGATTTTGGTGAAACTGCACAAAATGATCCGATGGTCAAAAGGTTGCCAACTTCATTTATTAGGAAGCTCGAACGTTGCCAGCAAATTGAAGCCTGGTCAGGGTTCACGGTTCAAGGGCTAGGGACTGCATGGATCATTTTTTTCTTTAGCTGCCTCTGTTCCAAAATAAGTGTCAACTTTAGTAGTAGTACAACTTTGTACCAAAGTTTGCACAAAGTTAAGAAACTTATTTTGGAATGGAGGGAGTACATATTTGCTATGATCTGTCAATCATTGAGATGCAATAGCATGCATGTTAGTCTCCTTTGTATTTGATGAAATGTTGCAACGAGCAACCTTGGATGCAAGATACATGTAACAGAAGCTGGAAGCTTCATAGCATTGTACAAATTTATCTCGCTGATAAATTACAGTACGTACTATACTAGTACTTCCTCCGTTCCTAAATATAAGTCTTTGTAGAGATTTCACCATGAACCACATGCGGGTCATTGAGCCTGCGTGTTTTCACTGCTCTTGCACGCCTCCGCTGTAAGAATGGAGAAAATTGTAATCTAGTAGGTATACCTCCTTTCGCCGAAAGCGTGGGACATCCAGCAGTCCTACACCTCAGTAATAAAGACCAATGAGCTGTCAAATCACATAGACCCAGCAGTAAGTTGGACGGACGAAGCAACCATCACTCTTGCTCTAGTGAGAGGTTGCGTCCGCTCTGACCGGGCATGAATGCGGCACCAATTCTTTGGAGCGGCGCTGACCGTTTCGGGCGGGAAGCGCGCGCGGGCGATGGAGGGGCTTTGGGTGGGCCAGGCTGGTCAGGAGCGGGCGTGGCAGCTGTCCGCATGTCCCTACCGGACACGCCCGAAAACGAGAGGATGCACCGACTCTCACGGCTAAAATCGTACACTACACAACATCTCTCTGTAGGAGTAGGTCGATCTGTCGCTCTCTCTAACACACACATGGTGTTAAACACACACACGCGCGCGCGCGCATGCACCTTGGTCCCGTTGCACCTTCTAACGTGACTTATTACACCTAGACGGAGGGAGTAGTAAGTATACGAGATACGGTGGCACACTGACTTAAGTCGAATACAAGTGCCCAAAATTTGTGTGCATGTTATAATAAGGATTCAGAAATGTATAAAAGGTTATTTCCCTCTCGTTGAACATAACGGGAGGGTTGTGTAGCTGGTTAGCCTATTCGCTCATCAAACTTGAGGTCTCGGGTTCGATAACTACACTTGAGCATAATTTGTGCCAGGAGGATTCTTTGACTGGTCAAAATGTTTTCTAGGGTTTGCGCGCTTCACACACTCTCTCCAGTATATATATACACACTGGAGCCTCAGCGCTTGTAGTTGCTCTCTTCACACTCTCTCGCCCTCTCCCGCTGGAGCCTCAGCACTTGTAGTTGCTCTCTTCGCACTCTCTCGCCCTCTCCAGATCTAAACAAGACTTCGTTGGCCTGTCTCTCCCCTCACTACTGCTCAAAGAGCCGGCAGGATCCGTCCGCCGGGAAGGGAAGGAGGCTTAACGCTGCCACCGTCGGCGAGGGACTACCGGCGCAGCTGTTCACTTTCCACCCAGTGGCGGCGCGGGAGGGCCTCCGACCCCTTCTTCTTCGCCGCCGTCCCGTTGCTCGCCGAACCACGCCCCAAGAACCTTAAGGTATAATTTACTTACTCCACATGCATTGCTCTAGCTGCATGTATACCATGAATCTAGGACGTGGTTCAAAGAGGAAAGGAGTGGGAAAAGTTGTATATAGCATGAATCTAGGACGTGGTTCAAAGAGGAAATGAAGGGGGGAAGTTGTATAGCATTAATCTAGGACGTGGTTCAAAGAGGAAAGGAATGGGGGAAAGTAGTGGGGAAAGTTGTATCGCATAAATCTAGGACGTGGTTCAAAAAGGAAAGGAACAAAAGTACTAGTTCAAAAAGGAAAGGAAGGGACAAGGCTATAGAGTTTGAGCAGGACTAGATTTGCTGCGCTCACATAGGGAAAGGCATCTGATAACAAAACTGGGACCAACACGGACTGACACGGAGTTTTTTTAGTCCCTACACCAAAATGTCCCTGTAAACAAACACCCTCTAATAATGCCGCTGCAAAATTGATGCAATGCCATAGTTAGAAAATAGCTTATTGAAGGGAATTATAGAGAAAGGTGTTTACAAGAGCCTTGCCGGGAGTAAGCAATTCGAGGAAATTGTACGCAAGAAAGGAAGGCACCAGAAGAACCAAGGTATTGGTTTTGAACGAAAGTTCAATGCCAATGGAGTTCAGTGGGAAGAAGATCAATACCCCAAGATAAAGTTTGTTCCTCAACAAGAGAAGTATGATCCTACTTCTTTCAAAGGGACACAAGCTCAAGATGATCTTCCACCACAAGACCACAAGCAAAAAGGCAAGGATAAGCTTCAAGAGGAAATTGATGCATTCGAAGAAGCTCCCAAGGCCTTGGTCAAGTGGGTTCCCAAGACTACATCAAGTTCTCCCTCATCAAGTACAACTATGACTCCAAGGATTCCCATCAAGATGGTGTGGATCCAAAAGAAGAAGAACTAGAGAGTTCTTGAGGGTGACTCCGCCAACGTACTTCACTCTTATCATTTTGGCAAGAACAAGTGTAATCAACTTCCACATCTTGCACTAGTTCAAGGAGTCACAAACCCTCTTGTTGGTAAGACAAGGGACAAGGTAACCTAATGCTTTCATAGACATCATCTTATATGTGCATCACTCTATGTCTATGGATATCCTTGTTTGTTCCTTGTGGGACTAACCCGTGTAGGTATTGAAAGTGCAACTCACTCCAAAGGATTGCTCCAAATGATCTACATCAACATTGAGCATCCACATCTTCAACACCTACATGAAGTTATCATCGACAAAACCCAAGGTTAGTTCATCCCTCTTAGGGGGATCTCACATCTAAGGGGAGCTTTATTCTAAGGATTGAGCTAAAGCAACTCTAATGGTGTGAACACAACAATGCTTTATGTAAAAGTGGTAACCCCACTTGTGCTTAAACGATGAGTATGACCTATGATCAAATGTTCTCATTTGGCTCCTAAGTCAATATACTCATATATAGATGACCTAGTCATCGCCAATTGCTTGATAGATGCTAGAATTGGATGTGCATGTTTTGCCACATATTTCATTTGCCATTTTATTGTGTGAGCATGTTGATTTCATAATTTACTCATTTGAGGACATCCACTTGTTGTTTTGATTGATTGGTTTCTTTTTTCTCTTGCCAAGTGGATGGACAAGAATGCCTAATAACCTTCTCTAGCTATCTATGCTTTTCTCGTCTCAAACTCTATTCATGCTGCATCACAAAGTTTGATCAAGTCAGATTCGAACCACTCTATGTGAGGAGCACTTGGAGTCCCCGATTCATCAGAGACTTAAACTTCCAAAACCTCTTTGTGCATCTCAGTCAGACCGATTCATCCTTTTTGGTCCTACCGAGATCACATAGTTGATCTAGGTTTTCAATCTCGGTGCAACTGATTTGAACTTTTTTGGTCACACCGAGTTGTTGTAACTGCTTGCAGTTATGCATCTCGGTGCCACCGAGTTGTTCCACTCGATCACACCGACAGGGTCAGGCTATATATATCCACGGGAAAAAAATTGGAAATCTTTCTGAACCTCTTCGCCCGCGCCCAGCCTGCTCTGCCTCCGTGGTCTCCGGATCGTCCTCCTCGTCGCCAGCCACCTCCAGTCGCTGGTCTCCGCCGCCGTCAACGGGATCGTCTCCGCCGTTGCCGCCGTAGCGAGTCCATCGCCGCATTAGGGTATGGACTTGATCCTTGTGCTGTTCTCACTCCAATTCCCCAGCATATTGTTTTGCCATGTATCTTGCCACGATTGAAATCACTCTATCCATTGAAAACACTCCGTAGATTAGTCGCGGATTGAAAATTTAGGGTTAGGTTTCCGCCGAAACCATCTCGGACCGACCGAGTTGATGAAATCGGTCCCACCGATTTGGCTCAGGCCATTGCACATGTGATTCTCGGTCTGACCGAGAATTGCAAATCGGTGTGACCGAGTTCAAGTCTTTGTGAAACCCTAGCACTCTCGGTGCCACCGAACTGTGACTCGGTCTAACCGAGTTCACCAGTTTAGGTTCCAACAGCTGCTTCGGTATCACCAAGATTTCAAATCGGTAGATCCGAAATGCTTTCTGTGGAAAACTAAAACTAAGTTTACGATTCATTCTTTTGCAAAATCCTCTGCACTTTGTGATGCTCATCCACTCTACCTCATCTATAATCTATTCACAGGTTCAGCTATCAGTGTTTGCATCATGTCAGATCAAAGTGACAGTCAGAACAAGTCTGAGGAGCAGGTTCACTTAAGTGATGGAACTAGTCCCTCTAGCAGCTCAGATGATGGTAGCAAAGAGACGGCCCATGTCAAAAGCCAGAAAATCAACTGTTGAAGCTTCAAAACCAGCTGCTGAAGAAGCTGAAAAAGGCAAGAAGAGGAAGGAAAGGGTCAAGAAGACCATTGCCACAATCATTGGCAAATCATCAATAATGAGATCAGATGATGAAGCAGAAGAGGAAGAGGTTGCTACACCAGCACCTAAAGCTCAGAAGCTTATGGGAGATGCCATAAGGTCAGGGGCTGCTCCATCTAAGCCCGAAGAAGCTCCCAAGACAGCTGCTCCAAAACCCAGAACTGCACCCAAGAGGAGCACCAGGAACATCCCAGCAGCAGAGAAGAACAAGGCCCTAGTGCCTGAAGCTGCAATGGAAGAAGAAGATGATGAGACACGGGTCTTGAGGAAGCTGAAGCCAAAAATCCCAGATCACAATGATGCTCATCCAGTTGTTGAGAACATGAAGATAAGGAAGGACTCAGGATTGAGGCTATGGAGAGAGTCAGATCCATGTGCCACCAGAAGAAGAACTGTTGTGGATTACAGGTTCCATACCAAGGAACAACAGGACTTCTATGAGACAATTCTGCTTGACAAGAAGCCAATAGTCTATGACATGAGATGGGTTGACTGGAAGTACATCAAGGAGAATGAAGAGCACTATCCTGGAGTCTATGATAGTTTCAAGGCTTGTGGAGTTGATGAGTTTGTGGCTCAGAAGCTCACAAAGTGGAATGATGAGCTTATCATGCAGTTCTACTCCACAGCTCACTTCTACCCAGATGGAAGGATTGCCTGGATGTCTAAAGGCACTAGATATCATTCAACAGTTGCAGAATGGGCTCAATTGATCAATGCTCCTGAGGAAAGAGAAGATGACTTGGATGTCTATGCCAAGAATAAGAAGGATCACAACTCCATGGCCAGCATGTACAAGGAAATTCCTGATGAAGATCTTGAAACTCACCAGTTTGGATCAGTGAAACATTTGCTGTCTGGCCTGCCCACAATCAGCTGGATCCTCAGGCACACTCTTTTGCCCAAGTCAGGTGATCACAGGATGATCAGAGGTCACTCCATCAACTTGTTGCACATTTTTGATGTACCATAGAGATTCAAGGTCATGAGCCTCATTGCGGAAACTATAAAGAGGACAACAGTAGATCAGAAGAGGAGTTGTGGGTATGCCCCATAGATTCAGGAGCTGATTAACTCCAAGATGGGCACTAGCACATATCTTTTGGACAAGGAGCACCTTCCCATTTACCCAAACTTTGAGGATAACACCATAGTGATGGATGAGAATGAACCATCTTCTGTGCAAGAACAAGCAAAGAGGGAGAAGGCAAAGACTGAAAAGGCTGCAAAGATGCCTACCATGGATGAGGCATCTCAGTATCTTATGAAGAGCAAGCAAGATCAGATGGGCTACTTGATTGCATCCACTCTGAGGATTGAGAAGGGACTGGCCACCCTGACTCAAAACCAGGAGAGCTTGGAGAGGATCATGGAGCAGAAGTTCTATGATTTAGATGTGAAGGTCACTGAGATACAGTCTGTTATTGAGCAACTTCAGGAGGAAGTGCAGGAGAAGAAGGGCAAGACAACCACTGATGCTTTTGCTAGAGTGCCCAGAGGTCAGAGGTCTGCTGCTATGCCTGTCATAGACACCAGAGCAACTTCATCTGCACCACCTACAACTTCAGTGCCACCAGCTCCAGCATCAACTCCTCCAGCACCATCTGCATCGACTGAAGCCTTCGTCCTTGGAGTTCTCCGGACACCACCACCTGAATACCAAGCCTGAGTGTCGATCTAGCACTATGCATTTTTTATAAACTTTTTGGTAACTTGTTGCCAAAGGGGGAGAAAATGTATAGATCATAGGCTTCGAGAGAGAGTGTTGCTTTTGTTCTCTCTTGCATTTCTTTTTGGTGGTTGAACTTTGTTATTTGCTTGTTTGAGATACTTTATGCGTGTGTGACTTGGATGATCATGTATTTGATCATATGCTACTTTAATGCTTGTTGGATGACATTATCCGTTTTTATTCCATATGATTACTCACTTTGCTTGGTGATGAGTGCATGTATTTTAATTATTATCATTTTGAGCGCTCCACCAAGATGTATGTGACATGGAAGAGTAACCCATGATCCTAACTCTTTGTGCATTTGCAGTCCAAAGCAAATCTTAAACTATGCACAAATTTAGGTGGAGCTCTTGCTTTTCACATACTTCTCAAAGCGACAATGTTTTTCACTCTTATTATGATTTGTCGAAGCTTTGATCTATATGTTGTCATAAAAGGGGGAGATTGAAAGTGCAACTATCCCTAGGTGGTTTTGGTAATTCCTAACAACATATAGCTCATTGAGCTAATACTATTACAAGACTAATATTTCAGGAAAGCTCAATGATTGGCATGGCATGGATTAGAAAAGTGGACCCCTAAAAATACTAAGGATAAAAGGATTGGCTCAAGCTCAAAGTTCAAGGCTCTACATTTTCTATTTTAGTGATCCAAGATCACATTGAGTCTATAGGAAAAGTCAATTCTATCAAGGAGGGATGAGGTGTTGCTTAATGAGGCTCTTGCTCAAAATGCTTAGTGATATGCTCCATAGCCCTCAACTACTTTCTCATATCCACATATGACCTAAACCCAAAGTCAAACTCGGCCCCACCGATTCTTTCTATCCGGCGCCACCGAGTTCAAATGTCATAGCCACTGCCACAAACCCTAGGCAAATCGGTCTCACCGATAGGGATCTCAGTCTCACTGAGATGGGGTTGTAATCTCTCTATTTCCCTTCGTAACGTTTCGGTCCTACCGAGATGAGCGATCGGTCCCACCGAGATTGCAATGTAAACTCTCTGTTTCCCTTTTGTAACATTTCGGTCTTACCGAAAAGAGCAAATTGGTCCCACCGAGTTTACCTGACCAACTCTCTGGTTTGCTTATTACCAAAATCAGTCTCACCAAGTTTGTGTAATTGGTCACACCGAGATTACGTTATGCCCTAACCCTAACCATACCGGTCCTACCGAGTTGCATGTCGGTCCCACCGAAAATCCTAACGGTCACTGGGTTTGCTTAATCGGTCCGACCGAGTGTATCAATTCGGTCCCACCAAGTTTGGCAAATTGTGTGTAACAGTTAGTTTTTGTGTGGAGGCTATATATACCCCTCCACCTCCTCTTCATTCGTGGAGAGAGCCATCAGAAAGAACCTACACTTCCAACTTACATTTTCTAAGACAGAACCACCTACACTTGTGTTGAGGCCAAGATATTCCATTCCTACCATATGAATCTTGATCTCTAGCCTTCCCCAAGCTGCTTTCCACTCAAATCTTCTTTCCACCCAATCCAAATCCTGTGAGAGAGAGTTGAGTGTTGGGGAGACTATCATTTGAAGCACAAGAGCAAGGAGTTCATCATCAACACACCATTTGTTACTTCTTGGAGAGTGGTGTCTCCTAGATTGGCTAGGTGTCACTTGGGAGCCTCCGACAAGATTGTGGAGTTGAACCAAGGAGTTTGTAAGGGCAAGGAGATCACCTACTTCGTGAAGATCTACCGCTAGTGAGGCAAGTCCTTCGTGGGCGACGGCCATGGTGGGATAGACAAGGTTGCTTCTTCGTGGACCTTTCGTGGGTGGAGCCCTCCGTCGACTCGCGCAACCGTTACCCTTCGTGGGTTGAAGTCTCCATCAACGTGGATGTACGATAGCACCACCTATCGGAACCACGCCAAAAACATTCGTGTCTCCAATTGCGTTTGAATCCTCCAAACCCTTCCCTTTACATTCTTGCAAGTTGCATGCTTTACTTTCCGCTGCTCATATACTCTTTGCATGCTTGCTTGAATTGTATTAAGATTGCTTGACTTGTTCTAAGTTGCTAAAATCTGCCAAGAACTAAAATTGGGAAAAGGCTAGATTTTTATTTGGTCAAGTAGTCTAATTACCCCCCCCCCCTCTAGACATACTTTTGATCCTACAACCGTGGTCGCGCCTCTCACCCCATCAACGACCAACATACAGGATGGGGGAGGGTCTATGTGTGATGCGGGCGCCGTCACCATGGACGAGGGAAGGAGGAGGCGACAAATACGCGGCCATCGGTACAGAGATAGGGGAGACACGCGGAAGGGCCAGAGGGGAAACGGAACACTCTGGATCGCGAGCGTGGTGGCAAGGGGATCGGTGGAGGCGGGATCGGCGGCGAAGGGATCGACGGCGGCGGCAGCGAATGGAGATAGGGATCTGAGGGCTGCTCTGTACGGAGCGATGGCGGTGGGGAAGGAATGTCCTCTGGCAGGGTTCTCGCTCGAGGGATCTCTGGACGCCTCGCTCGCTCACCCTGGAACTTTTTTCGCTGGTTTAATTTCGTAGATTTTTTTCCATCCGTTTTTCTGGCGTAGCTCGTGCGAGGGAACTATCTGGACACATCATGAGGGCGCTGTGAACGTGGTTTTCGAGGGTTCAGGGGGGGTCGATGGGATGTGGGAGGTGGGATCGAGGACGAAAAAAACCCGTCTCTGGTGGGACGAAAATTGACCAGCGGAGACTACCAACTGAGACATTAGGAGTAGAGATTATAAAACTAATTACACGAATGAAAGGGAAATCGCAAGACGAATCCATTAAGCCTAATTAATCCGTCATTAAAGATTGTTTACTGTAGCAGAACGTTGTCTAATCATGACATAATTAGGCTCGTTAGATTCGTCTCGAAAAATTAGGTAGGGGTTATGGAATGGGTTTTGTTATTAATCCATATTTAATACTCCTAATAAGTGTCCGAAGATTTGATGTGACGGGTAGCTGGAAAAAAATTTGGGAACTAAACAGGGCCTAAGGATCTGGACGGGTGCGGGAGGGAGATCGGCGGAGCGGATTGGGTGTGGGGCGAAAGATAACCAATCATACATAAAAGAATTCAGAGAAGATTCAAATATTGTTCATAGATAAACTTGATCATAAACCCACAATTCATCGGTCTCAACAAACACACCGCAAAAAGAAGATTACATCGAATATATCTCCACAAGAGAGGGGGAGAACATTGTATTGAGATCCAAAAAGAGAGAAGAAGCCATCTAGCTAATAACTATGGACCCGAAGGTCTGAGGTAAACTACTTACACTTCATTGGAGGGGCTAGGATGATGTAGAAGCCCTCCGTGATGACGCCCTCTCCAGCGGAGCTCCGGAACATGCCCCAAGATGGGATCTCGCGGATACAAAAAGTTGCGGTGGTGGAATTAGTTTTTTGGCTCCTGTTCTGATCGTTTGGGGTACGTAGGTATATATAGGAGGAAGGAGTACGTCGGTGGAGCACCGAGGGGCCCACGAGGCAGGGGACGCGCCCCCACCCTCGTGACCGCCTCTTTGAATCCTTGGAGTAGGGTCCAAGTCTCCTGGATCACGTTCGGTGAGAAAATCACGTTCCCGAAGATTTTATTCCGTTTGGACTCCGTTTGATATTCTGTTTCTCCGAAATACTGAAATAGGCAAAAAAACAGCAATTCTGGGCTGGACCTCGGTTAATAGGTTAGTCCCAAAAATAATATAAAAGTGGAAAATAAAGCCCAATATAGTCCAAACAGTAGATAATATAGCATGGAGCAATAAAAAATTATAGATACGTTGGAGACGTATCAGGCATCCCCAAGCTTAATTCATGCTCGTCCTCGAGTAGGTAAATGATAAAAAGAGAATTTTTGATGCGGAGTGCTACTTGGCATTATTTCAATGCAAATCTTCTTAATTGTGGTATGAATATTCAGATTTGAAAGATTCAAGACAAAAGTTCATATTGACATAAAAAATAATAATACTTCAAGCATACTAACTAAGCAATTATGTCTTCTCGAAATAACATGGCCAAAGAAAGTTCATCCCTACAAAATAATATAGTTTAGTCATGCTCCATTTTCATCACACAAGAATGCTCTCATCATGCACAACCCCGATGACAAGCCAAGCAATTGTTTCATACTTTAATAATCTCAAACTTATAAACCTTCATGCAATACATGAGCGTGAGCCATGGATATAGCACTATGGGTGGAATAGAATATAATGATGGGGGTTATGTGGAGAAGACAAAAAGGGAGAAGATCTCACATCAACGAGGCTAATCAATAGGCTATGGAGATGCCCATTGATTGATGTCAATGCAAGGAGTAGGGATTGTTGGGTTTCGTAGTAATTTCAAAAAAATTCCTACGCACACGCAAGATCATGGTGATGCATCACAACGAGAGGGGAGAGTGTTGTCTACGTACCCACACAGACCGACTGCGGAAGCGTTGACGCAACGTAGAGGAAGTAGTCGTACGTCTTCCCGATCCGACTGATCCAAGCACCGTTACTCTGGCACCTCCGAGTTCTTAGCACACGTACAGCTCGATGACGCTCCCCGGGCTCCGATCCAGCAAAGCTTCGGGGATGAGTTCCGTCAGCACAACGGCGTGGTGACGATGATGATGTTCTACCGACGCAGGGCTTCGCCTAAGCACTCCAACGGTATGACCAGGTGGAATATGGTGGCAGGGGGCACCGCACACGGCTAAGGAACGATCACGTGGATCAACTTGTGTGTCCTAGGGTGCCCCCTGCCCCCGTATATAAAGGAGCAAGGGGGAGGCCGACCGGCCCTTGTTTGGCGCGCCAGGAGGAGTCCTCCTCCTAGTAGGAGTAGGACTCCTACTAGGAGGGGGAAAGAGGTGGAGAGGGAGAAGGAAAGGGGGGGGCGTCGCCCCCCTCCCCTAGTCCAATTCGGACCAGGGAGGAGGTGGCGCGCGGCCCACCTCTGGCAGCCCCTCTCTCTCCCCACTAAGGCCCATATGGCCCATTACTTCTCCTGGTAGGGTTCCGGTAACCCTCCGGCTCTCCGGTTTTCTCCGAAATCACCCGGAACACTTCCGGTGTCCGAATATAGCCGTCCAATATATCAATCTTTATGTCTCGACCATTTAGAGACTCCTCGTCATGTCCGTGATCACATCCGGGACTCTGAACTAACTTCGGTACATCAAAATGCATAAACTCATAATAACTGTCATCGTAACATTAAGCGTGCGGACCCTACGGTTCGAGAACAATGCAGACATGACTGAGACAAATCTCCGGTCAATAACCAATAGTGGGACCTGGATGCCCATATTGGCTCCTACATATTCTATGAAGATCTTCATCGGTCAGACCGCATAACAACATATGTTGTTCCCTTTGTCATCGGTATGTTACTTGCCCGAGATTCGATCGTCGGTATCCAATACCTAGTTCAATCTCGTTACCGGCAAGTCTCTTTACTCGTTCCGTAATACATCATCTCACAACTAACTCATTAGTTGCAATGCTTGCAAGGCTTATGTGATGTGCATTACCGAGAGGGCCCAGAGATACCTCTCCGACAATCGGAGTGACAAATCCTAATCTCGAAATAAGCCAACCCAACATCTACCTTTGGAGACACCTGTAGAGCTCCTTCACCCATTTACGTTGTGACGTTTGGTAGCACACAAAGTGTTCCTCCGGCAAACAGGAGTTGCATAATCTCATAGTCATAGGAACATGTATAAGTCATGAAGAAAGCAATAGCAACATACTAAACGATCGGGTGCTAAGCTAATGGAATGGGTCATGTCAATCAGATCATTCAACTAATGATGTGACCTCGTTAATCAAATAACAACTCTTTGTTCATGGTTAGGAAACATGACCATCTTTGATTAACGAGCTAGTCAAGTAGAGGCATACTAGTGACACTCTATTTGTTTATGTATTCACACATGTATTATGTTTCCGGTTAATACAATTCTAGCATGAATAATAAACATTTATCATGATATAAGGAAATAAATAATAACTTTATTATTGCCTCTAGGGCATATTTCCTTCAGTCTCCCACTTGCACTAGAGTCAATAATCTAGATTACACAGTAATGATTCTAACACCCATGGAGCCTTGGTGCTGATCATGTTTTGCTCGTGGAAGAGGCTTAGTCAATGGGTCTGCAACATTCAGATCCGTATGTATCTTGCAAATCTCTATGTCTCCCACCTGGACTAGATCCCGGATGGAATTGAAGCGTTTCTTGATGTGCTTGGTTCTCTTGTGAAATCTGGATTCCTTTGCCAAGGCAATTGCACCAGTATTGTCACAAAAGATTTTCATTGGACCCGATGCACTAGGTATGATACCTAGATCGGATATGAACTCCTTCATCCAGACTCCTTCATTTGCTGCTTCCGAAGCAGCTATGTACTCCGCTTCACATGTATATCCCGCTACGACGCTTTGTTTAGAACTGCACCAACTGACAGCTCCACCATTTAATGTAAACATGTATCCGGTTTGCGATTTAGAATCGTCCGGATCAGTGTCAAAGCTTGCATCAACGTAACCATTTACGATGAGCTCTTTGTCACCTCCATATACGAGAAACATATCCTTAGTCCTTTTCAGGTATTTCAGGATGTTCTTGACCGCTGTCCAGTGATCCACTCCTGGATTACTTTGGTACCTCCATGCTAGACTTATAGCAAGGCACACATCAGGTCTGGTACACAGCATTGCATACATGATAGAGCCTATGGCTGAAGCATAGGGAACATCTTTCATCTTCTCTCTATCTTCTGCAGTGGTCGGACATTGAGTCTGGCTCAACTTCACACCTTGTAACACAGGCAAGAACCCTTTCTTTGCTTGATCCATTTTGAACTTCTTCAAAATCTTGTCAAGGTATGTGCTTTGTGAAAGTCCAATTAAGCGTCTTGATCTATCTCTATAGATCTTTATGCCTAATATGTAAGCAGCTTCACCGAGGTCTTTCATTGAAAAACTCTTATTCAAGTATCCCTTTATGCTATCCAGAAATTCTACATCATTTCCAATCAGTAATATGTCATCCACATATAATATCAGAAATGCTAGAGAGCTCCCACTCACTTTCTTGTAAATACAGGCTTCTCCGACAGTCTGTATAAAACCAAATGCTTTGATCACACTATCAAAGCGTTTATTCCAACTCCGAGAGGCTTGCACCAGTCCATAAATGGATCGCTGGAGCTTGCACACTTTGTTAGCTCCCTTTGGATCGACAAAACCATCCGGTTGCATTATATACAACTCTTCTTCCAGAAATCCATTCAGGAATGTAGTTTTGACATCCATCTGCCAAATTTCATAATTATAAAATGCGACAATTGCTAACATGATTCAGACAGACTTAAGCATCGCTACGGGTGAGAAGGTCTCATCGTAGTCAACCCCTTGAACTTGTCAAAAACCTTTTACGACAAGTCGAGCTTTGTAGATAGTAACATTACCATCAGCGTTAGTCTTCTTCTTGAAGACCCATTTATTCTCAATTGCTTGCCGATCATCGGGCAAGTCAACCAAAGTCCACACTTTGTTCTCATACATGGATCCCATCTCAGATTTCATGGCTTCAAGCCATTTTGTGGAATCTGGGCTCACCATCGCTTCTTCATAGTTCGTAGGTTCATCATGATCTAGCAGCATGATTTCCAGAACAGGATTACCGTACCACTCTGGCGCGGATCTCGCTCTGGTTGATCTACGAGGTTCAGTAGTATCTTGTCCTGAAGTTTCATGATCATCATCATTAGCTTCCTCACTAATTGGTGTAGGTGTCGCAGAAACAGGTTTCTGCGATGTACTACTTTCCAATAAGGCAGTAGGTACAGTTACCTCGTCAAGTTCTACTTTCCTCCCACTCACTTCTTTCGAGAGAAATTCCTTCTCTAGAAAGGATCCATTCTTAGCAACAAATGTCTTGCCTTCGGATCTGTGATCGAAGGTGTACCCAACAGTCTCCTTTGGGTATCCTATGAAGACACATTTCTCCGATTTGGGTTTGAGCTTATCAAGTTGAAGCTTTTTCACATAAGCATCGCAGCCCCAAACTTTAAGAAACGACAACTTTGGTTTCTTGCCAAACCATAGTTCATAAGGCGTCGTCTCAACGGATTTTGATGGTGCCCTATTTAACGTGAATGTGGCCGTCTCTAAAGCATAACCCCAAAACGATAGCGGTAAATCAGTAAGAGACATCATAGATCGCACCATATCTAGTAAAGTACGATTACGATGTTCGGACACACCATTACGCTGTGGTGTTCCGGGTGGCATGAGCTACAAAACTATTCCGCATTGTTTCAAATGTACACCAAACTCGTAACTCAAATATTCTCCTCCACGATCAGATCGTAGAAACTTTATTTTCTTGTTACGATGATTTTCAACTTCACTCTGAAATTCTTTGAACTTTTCAAATATTTCAGACTTGTGTTTCATTAAGTAGATATACCCATATCTTCTTAAGTCATCTGTGAAGGTGAGAAAATAACGATATCCGCCACGAGCCTCAATATTCATCGGACCACATACATCGGTATGTATGATTTCCAACAAATCTGTTGCTCTCTCCATAGTACCAGAGAACGGTGTTTTAGTCATCTTGCCCATGAGGCACGGTTTGCAAGTACCAAGTGATTCATAATCAAGTGGTTCCAAAAGTCCATCAGTATGGAGTTTCTTCATGCGCTTTATACCGATATGACCTAAACGGCAGTGCCACAAATAAGTTGCACTGTCATTATCAACTCTGCATCTTTTGGCTTCAACATTATGAATATGTGTGTTACTACTATCGATATTCATCAAAAATAGACCACTCCTCAAAGGTGCATGACCATAAAAGATATTACTCATATAAATAGAACAACCATTATTCTCTGATTTAAATGAATAACCGTCTCGCATTAAACAAGATCCAGATATAATGTTCATGCTTAACGCTGGCACCAAATAACAATTATTTAGGTCTAATATCAATCCCGAAGGTATATGTAGAGGTAGTGTGCCGACCGCGACCACATCGACTTTGGAACCGTTTCCCACGCGCATGGTCACCTCATCCTTTGCCAGTGTTCGCTTAATCCGTAGTCCCTGTTTCGAGTTGCAAATGTTAGCAACAGAACCAATATCAAATACCCAGGTGCTACTGCGAGCTCTAGTAAGGTACACATCAATAACATGTATATCACATATACCTTTGTTCACCTTGCCATCCTTCTTATCCGCCAAATACTTGGGGCAGTTCCGCTTCTAGTGACCAGTCTGCTTGCAGTAGAAGCACTCAGTTTCAGGCTTAGGTCCAGACTTGGGTTTCTTCTCCTGAGCAGCAACTTGCTTGCCGTTCTTCTTGAAGTTCCCCTTCTTCCCTTTGCCCTTTTTCTTGAAACTAGTGGTCTTGTTGACCATCAACACTTGATGCTCCTTCTTGATTTCTACCTCCACAGCTTTCAGCATTGCGAAGAGCTCGGGAATAGTCTTATTCATCCCTTGCATATTATAGTTCATCACGAAGCTCTTGTAGCTTGGTAGCAGTGATTGGAGAATTCTGTCAATGACGCAATCGTCTGGAAGATTAACTCCCAATTGAATCAAGTGATTATTATACCCAGACATTTTGAGTATATGCTCACTGACAGAACTGTTCTCCTCCATCTTGCAGCTATAGAACTTATTGGAGACTTCATATCTCTCAACCGGGCATTTGCTTGAAATATTAACTTCAACTCCTGGAACATCTCATATGCTCCATGACATTCAAAATGTTGTTGAAGTCCCGATTCTAAGCCGTAAAGCATGGCACACTGAACTATCGAGTAGTCATCAGCTTTGCTCTGCCAGACGTTCATAACATCTGGTGTTGCTCCAGCAGCAGGCCTGGCACCCAGCGGTGCTTCCAGGACGTAATTCTTCTGTGCAGCAATGAGGATAATCCTCAAGTTATGGACCCAGTCCGTGTAATTGCTACCATCATCTTTCAACTTTGCTTTCTCAAGGAACGCATTAAAATTCAACGGAACAATAGCATGAGCCATCTATCTACAATCAAACATAAACAAGCAAGATACTATTAGGTACTAAGTTCATGATAAATTTAAGTTCAATTAATCAAATTTAAAGAACTCCCACTTAGATAGACATCCCTCTAATCCTCTAAGTGATCATGTGATCCAAATCAACTAAACCATAACCGATCATCACGTGAGATGGAGTAGTTTTCAGTGGTGAACATCATTATGTTGATCATATCTACTATATGATTCATGCTCGACCTTTCGGTCTCCGTGTTCCGAGGCCATATCTGCATATGCTAGGCTCGTCAAGTATAACCCGAGTATTCTGCGTGTGCAAAACTGGCTTGCACCAGTTGTAGATGGATGTAGAGATTATCACACCCGATCATCACGTGGTGTCTGGGCACGACGAACTTTGGCAACGGTGCATACTCAGGGAGAACACTTCTTGATAATTTTAGTGAGAGATCATCTTATAATGCTACCGTCAATCAAAGCAAGATAAGATGCATAAAAGATAAACATCACATGCAATCAATTTAAGTGATATGATATGGCCATCATCATCTTGTGCCTGTGATCTCCATCTCCGAAGCACCGTCATGATCACCATCGTCACCGGCGCGACACCTTGATCTCCATCGTAGCATCGTTGTCGTCTCGCCAATCTTATGCTTCTACGACTATCCCTACTGCTTAGTGATAAAGTAAAGCATTACATCGCGATTGCATTGCATACAATAAAGCGACAACCATATGGCTCCTGCCAGTTGCCGATAACTCGGTTACAAAACATGATCATCTCATACAATAAAATTTAGCATCATGTCTTGACCATATCACATCACAACATGCCCTGCAAAAACAAGTTAGACGTCCTCTACTTTGTTGTTGCAAGTTTTACGTGGCTGCTACGGGCTTAAGCAAGAACCAATCTCACCTACGCATCAAAACCACAATGATAGTTTGTCAATTTGACTCCGTTTTAACCTTCGCAAGTAGCCACACTCAGTTCAACTAAAGTTGGAGAGACTGTCGCCCGCAAGCCACCTATGTGCAAAGCACGTCGGGAGAACCGGTCTCGCGTAAGCGTACGCGTAATGTCGGTCCGGGTCGTCTCCAACAATACCGCCGAACCAAAGTATGACATGCTGGTAGGCAGTATGACTTATATCGCCCACAACTCACTTGTGTTCTACTCATGCAAATAACATCAAACCATAAAACCTAGGCTCTGATACCACTGTTGGGTTTCGTAGTAATTTCAAAAAAAATCCTACGCACACGCAAGATCATGGTGATGCATCACAACGAGAGGGGAGAGTGTTGTCTACGTACCCACGCAGACCGACTGCGGAAGCGTTGACGCAACATAGAGGAAGTAGTCGTATGTCTTCCCGATCCGACCGATCCAAGCACCGTTACTCCGGCACCTCCGAGTTCTTAGCACACGTACAGCTCGATGACGCTCCCCGGGCTCCGATCCAGCAAAGCTTCGGGGATGAGTTCCGTCAGCACAACGGCGTGGTGACGATGATGATGTTCTACCGACGCAGGGCTTCGTCTAAGCACTCCAACGGTATGACCGAGGTGGAATATAGTGGCAGGGGGCACCGCACACGGCTAAGGAATGATCACGTGGATCAACTTGTGTGTCCTAGGGTGCCCCCTGCCCCCGTATATAAAGGACCAAGGGGGAGGCCGGTCGGCCCTTGTTTGGCGCGCCAGGAGGAGTCCTGAATACTGTTTCTCTGAAATACTGAAATAGGCAAAAAACAGCAATTCTGGGCTGGACCTCCGGTTAATAGGTTAGTCCCAAAAATAATATAAAAGTGGAAAATAAAGCCCAATATAGTCCAAACAGTAGATAATATAGCATGGAGCAATAAAAAATTATAGATACGTTGGAGACGTATCAGGCATCCCCAAGCTTAATTCATGCTCGTCCTCGAGTAGGTAAATGATAAAAAGAGAATTTTTGATGCGGAGTGCTACTTGGCATTATTTCAATGCAAATCTTCTTAATTGTGGTATGAATATTCAGATTTGAAAGATTCAAGACAAAAGTTCATATTGACATAAAAATAATAATACTTCAAGCATACTAACTAAGCAAGTATGTCTTCTCGAAATAACATGGCCAAAGAAAGTTCATCCCTACAAAATAATATAGTTTAGTCATGCTCCATTTTCGTCACACAAGAATGCTCTCATCATGCACAACCCCGATGACAAGCCAAGCAATTGTTTCATACTTTAATAATCTCAAACTTATAAACCTTCACGCAATACATGAGCGTGAGCCATGGATATAGCACTATGGGTGGAATAGAATATAATGATGGGGGTTATGTGGAGAAGACAAAAAGGGAGAAGATCTCACATCAACGAGGCTAATCAATAGGCTATGGAGATGCCCATCGATTGATGTCAATGCAAGGAGTAGGGATTGTTGGGTTTCGTAGTAATTTCAAAAAAATTCCTACGCACACGCAAGATCATGGTGATGCATCACAACAAGAGGGGAGAGTGTTGTCTACGTACCCACACAGACCGACTGCGGAAGCGTTGACGCAACATAGAGGAAGTAGTCGTACGTCTTCCCGATCCGACCGATCCAAGCACCGTTACTCTGGCACCTCCGAGTTCTTAGCACACGTACAGCTCGATGACGCTCCCCGGGCTCCGATCCAGCAAAGCTTCGGGGATGAGTTCCGTCAGCACAATGGCATGGTGACGATGATGATGTTCTACCGACGCAGGGCTTCGCCTAAGCACTCCAACGGTATGACCGAGGTGGAATATGGTGGCAGGGGGCACCGCACATGGCTAAGGAACGATCACGTGGATCAACTTGTGTGTCCTAGGGTGCCCCCTGCCCCCGTATATAAAGGAGCAAGGGGGAGGCCGGCCGGCCCTTGTTTGGCGCGCCAGGAGGAGTCCTCCTCCTAGTAGGAGTAGGACTCCTACTAGGAGGGGGAAAGAGGTGGAGAGGGAGAAGGAAAGGGGGGGCGTCGCCCCCCTCCCCTAGTCCAATTCGGACCAGGGAGGAGGTGGCGTGCGGCCCACCTCTGGCAGCCCCTCTCTCTCCCCACTAAGGCCCATATGGCCCATTACTTCTCCCGGTAGGGTTCTGATAACCCTCCGGCTCTCCGGTTTTCTCCGAAATCACCCGGAACACTTCCGGTGTCCGAATATAGCCGTCCAATATATCAATCTTTATGTCTCAACCATTTCGAGACTCCTCGTCATGTCCGTGATCACATCCGGGACTCTGAACTAACTTTGGTACATCAAAATGCATAAACACATAATAACTGTCATCGTAACATTAAGCGTGCGGACCCTACGGTTTGAGAACAATGCAGACATGACTGAGACAAATCTCCGGTCAATAACCAATAGTGGGACCTGGATGCCCATATTGGCTCCTACATATTCTATGAAGATCTTTATCGGTCAGACCGCATAACAACATACGTTGTTCCCTTTGTCATCGGTATGTTACTTGCCCGAGATTCGATCGTCGGTATCCAATACCTAGTTCAATCTCGTTACCGGCAAGTCTCTTTACTCGTTCCGTAATACATCATCTCACAACTAACTCATCAGTTGCAATGCTTGCAAGGCTTATGTGATGTGCATTACCGAGAGGGCCCAGAGATACCTCTCCGAGAATCAGAGTGACAAATCCTAATCTCGAAATACGCCAACCCAACATCTACCTTTGGAGACACCTGTAGATCTCCTTTATAATCACCCATTTACGTTGTGACGTTTGGTAGCACACAAAGTGTTCCTCCGGCAAACGGGGGTTGCATAATCTCATAGTCATAGGAACATGTATAAGTCATGAAGAAAGCAATAGCAACATACTAAACGATCGGGTGCTAAGCTAATGGAATGGGTCATGCCAATCAGATCATTCAACTAATGATGTGACCTCGTTAATCAAATAACAACTCTTTGTTCATGGTTAGGAAACATAACCATCTTTGATTAACGAGCTAGTCAAGTAGAGGCATACTAGTGACACTCTGTTTGTTTATGTATTCACACATGTATTATGTTTCCGGTTAATACAATTCTAGCATGAATAATAAACATTTATCATGATATAAGGAAATAAATAATAACTTTATTATTGCCTCTAGGGCATATTTCCTTCAGGGATTGCCATGCAACGGATGCACTAGAGCTATAAATGTATGAAAGCTCAAACAAAAAGAAACTAGTGGGTGTGCATCCAACTTGCTTACTCACGAAGACCTAGGGCACTTGAGGAGGCCCATTGTTGGAATATACAAGCCAAGTTCTATAATGAAAGATTCCCACTAGTATATGAAAATGACAAAACAAGAGACTCTCTATCATGAAGATCATGGTGCTACTTTGAAGCACAAGTGTGGAAAAAAGGATAGTAGTATTGCCCCTTTTATTTATTTTCTTTTGTTTGGGCCTTCTTTTTTTCTTTGGCATTTTATCTCTTTTTTTGGGGGGGGGGACAATACTCTATTGAATGATGATCATCACACTTCTATTTTTTTACAACTCAATGATTACAACTCGATACTAGAACAAAGCATGACTCTATATGAATGCCTCCGGCGGTGTGCCGGGATATGCAATGAACCAAGAGTGACATGTATGGAAGAGTTATGAACGGTGGCTTTGCCACAAATACTATGTCAACTACATGATCATGCTAAAGCAATATGACAATGATGAATGTGTCATGAGGAACGGTATGGTGGAAAGTTGCATGGCAATATATCTCGGAATGGCTATGAAAATTGTTGGGGATATTACTACTGGGAGTAAACCGACCAAGACAGGCCGGGTTAACTTCATTAGTAGTTGAGTACGTTAGAGCCCATGAAGGCAGATGAGGGCTCAAGGCCCATTATCGGTTTAAGGCCTGTAGTCGTAAACCGGTGTCGGTATATAGCTTGTATTGTAAGTTAGGGATAGTAGAGACCGAACCGGACACATCTATGAGCCGGTCTCGGGACTCTGTAAACCGACGGGCGTCACCCATGTATATAAGGGGACGACCCGGCGGCGGTTCAAAGAAAAACAGACAACAGACAACAACTCGAGGCTTAGGCGAAGCTTGTTTGCTCCCTAGTCATCGAAACCCCATCAATTCCATCATAACTAGACGTAGGCTTTTACCTTCATCGAAGGGGCCGAACTAGTATAAACTCTCTTGCGTCCATGTGTCCGCTTTAACCCCTTCAAGCTAACCCGTAGCGATGGCTCCACGACTAAGTCCTTTCATGAGGACATCTGTCGTGATAAAACCACGACAGTTGGCGCCAACCGTGGGGCTATCGCACGATGGTTTCAAGTTCTTGGAGGGCAACTTCGAAGGACTCAAGGGTTACGCCGTGGGCCGGATGACCAAGAGTCGTCGCGTCAAGCTCTACATCGATGATGCAGGATGGGGCCCCGAGGCTGGCTCAATTGAGTACGGGTACCGGGTCCCCTTTGGTGGCATACACGTCTTCATTGGCAAGATCAGTGAACCAGGCCCTGAGCCGGACATCTGCACCGACCTCGTCGAGACGGCTCAGCGTGCACGATCCGCCCAGGTTAAACCGGCCGTGAAGCGTGCCTTCGTGGGAGTCATCCATGGAGGGAGATACGAGGATGGATCAGAATCTGGTGGTGAGACCGTCGTTTATTCCGGCGACGAGTCCTCGACCGGAGAAACTGAATCGTTGTATCAATTACATGACAGCCGGATTGGGGGCTGTTCCGATGGTGACAGTATTCCGGACCCCTCGGGTCTGCCAAACCGGGTTGGAATATTCATGGCCGGTACACAAGCAACGATCCACTCTTCGACCGTAGCAGCGATGATCTCCGGGTCATGGACGGCGGCGGCAGCCGGGGCAGGAGGCCCTGTGCACCCGCCGGCTCAAGTTCTATCTGATCTGTTTGATGCATTGGCTACACTCATGGCGGAGGCTAACCCGGCGAATCAGGACGCCCACAATGCGGAGATCGCAAAGGTGAAGGATCAGATTACTCAGGCTAAGGCCGACCTAGTAGCCGAGAATGCCAGGATGGCCGCAGAGCGGGCCGCTTTGGACGCACAGGCTTATCGGCTTATGCTGGATCAGAACGCGTCACATGAAGTCCTGAAGAGGAAGCACCGGTCTTGCCTGCCTCTGGTGTATGAAGCTAGGGACCTCTTCAACACCCCAGGAGCAGGGACCAGTAACCCGCCGGTGTTAAACCGGGCGGAAGCACCTGGAACGGGCGTGCCAGTTCAGCCACGCTTGATGGATCCGCCTCATCAGAACAATATCGTACCTCAGCCTGTCCCAACGCCTCTGGGTCATTATTACAATCCGATGGACAACCTTGCGGCTGCCGCTTCACGACTGGAGGCCATCCCAATTGAAGGTGATTCTCCGCAGGCGGTGGAGATGCGCCGGGTTAAGGAGCTTCTTCGGACAGCTTTGATCCAACAGGAAGCATATTCGTACAGCCGTGACCGAATTCATTCCACCCCTCGTCCAAGTCGGAGCTACACCATGCGTATGGATGAACCGGCCGTGTCGAGCAATGCACGAAACCATGAAGCACCCCGCGGCAACAACCCGGCAGGTGGTGTCGGTGATGCTCAGGAAGTGGTGGACCGGGCCCAAGCGCGCAGGGAGGCCGAGTTAGCGGCACAGTATGAGGCTCGTCAGCTTACGCCGGTTCGTCCAACTACCTTAGTCGAGCCAGGAGTTACCTCTAGTTCTTTTGGGGTACCATGCCTTGTCCCCGCTTTACGCAATGTGTGCCTGCCCAAGGATTTCAAGGGCCCGCGCAAGGTGCCAAATTGCACTGCTGATTTGTCTCCAGAGACATGGGTGGAGAGCTATGAGATGGCCATGGAGATGCTTGATGTGGATGATGCGGCGTGTGCAAAGTATTTCACCATGATGCTCGAAGGGACGACCCGTACTTGGTTAAAAAGTTTACCGGCCAACTCTATCAGTTCATGGGCCGAGTTGAGAGCCCGGTTCATCCAGAATTTCAAGGATACATGTAAGCAGCCTATGTCGATAGTGGACTTAGCTACCTGTGTCCAGGAGGAAGGAGAATCGACGACCCATTGGGTGCGCCGGGTCTCGAAGATTTTGCATTCGTCAGACCGCATCAATGCCGATACAGCAGTTATAACCTTGGAGGGCAACTGCCGGTTTGAACCTCTGAAGTTGAAATTGGGACGGCTGAAGCGCCATTGCAACGATATGGGGACCCTCATGGCTGCGTTAGTGAAGTATGCTGACTCTGATAGTACCAAGGATCCCGAGCCTGACGATGACAAGACAGGGAAGGGAAAGAAGAGCAGCAACTCCAAAGGGCAGCAACACAACACGGCAGGTCATGGAAACGGAGGCAAGCGTAAAGCGGATAGCAGCATGGACTTTGTGGCTAATACCAACGCGCAGGACAAGGGCCAGCGACGAAAGGGTAAACCGTTGAATCGCAGCGGAGCACCTAATCCTAACCCGGACCGCTTGACTTATCTGTTAAACCAGCCCTGTCCAAAGCATGGGACGAAGGAGATGCCGGCCAACCACCTTTGGAAGGATTGCTACATTATGCAAGAGTTTAAAAATTCTAATGCTTTCCGGTATGATCACGGATCAGGTGGCGGTTCAGGGTCCGGATCTCATGGGCCGAGTTACGGTAGAGGAAATTCCGGTTCAGGATTCAATGGCAATCAGGGCGGAGTAAACAATCAAGGTAACCAGAGCAGCCAGGGTGGTTACAATCAGCAGCAACAGTCGGGTTATCAGAGCCACCCGAAGTAGTTAAATAGTGGGCAATATCATGTTTTCACCACTAGTTTGGACAAGCGTGACCGAAAGGTTAAAAACAGGCAGTAAACTCTGTTGAACCGGCAGTGCCCCGATACTTACGCTGGTTTGAGCAGCCAAGTGTGTGGAGCAGAGAGGATCATCCTCCCCAGGTTGACAATCTGGGTCAGCTAGCGTTGGTGGTGGCGCCTCAGGTGGGAGGTTATAAGTTCACCAAGGTACTCATGGACGGAGGGAGCAGTATTAACATCCTCTACTATGAGACCTTTCGTCGCATGGGGTTGACAGATAAAAATCTCAAACCGTCTAATACGATGTTTCACAGCATGGTACCTGGTAAATCGGCATATCATGTTGGCAAAATAGCTCTGGAGGTGGCCTTTGGGGATGATTATGACTCCAGATCAGAGATATTGACCTTTGAAGTGGTGAAAATTCAAAGTCTATATCATGCCCTGTTTGGACGGCCGGCTTATGCTAAGTTCATGGCACGGCCTTGCTATGTCTATTTACAGCTCAAGATGCCAGGTCACAAAGGAACAATAACTGTTCATGGCAGCTGCAAGATCGCTTTGGAATGCGAAGAAGGTGATGCGGCCTATCCTGAGTCGGTTTGTGCCACAAAGGAGTTGAAGTTCTACAAAGATAATGTTGATCCGACAAACATGACTCCGTTGAAAAAGCCAACTACGGAGCACGATCCGGCCCTGAAGTTCAAATCGGCTGCTGAGACTAAGCTTGTTGACTTCGTACCTGGCGATTCGTCCAAGCAGTTCAGTATCAATGCAAACTTGGATCTGAAATAGGAAAGCGCGCTCATCGAGTTCATCCGTGAGAACCGGGACATCTTTGCGTGGAAGCCTTCTGACATGCCAGGTGTACCGAGGGAACTCGCTGAGCACACTCTTAATGTTGATCTTAAGTACAAACCGGTGAAGCAGTTTCTCCGCCGGTTCAACGAAGAAAGACGCAAAGCTATTGGAGAGGAAGTGGCCAGGCTCTTAGCGGCTGGATTCATCGTTGAAGTTTTCCATCCTGAATGGTTAGCTAATCCGGTGCTGGTTCTTAAGAAAAACGGCACCTGGCGTATGTGTGTGGATTACACAGACCTCAACAAGGCTTGTCCAGCAGATCCTTTTGTCCTCCCTCGTATTGATCAAATTATTGATGCTACGGCGGGTTGTGAGCGTTTGAGCTTTCTAGATGCATATTCTGGTTATCATCAGATCAAGATGGCAGATAAGGACCAGGAGAAGATGACGTTCATCACTCCCTTTGGAGCCTTCTGCTATGTGTCTATGCCCTTTGGGCTCAAGAGTGCCCAGGCGACTTATCAACGATGTGTGCAGAACTGCCTTCATAAGCAAATCGGCCGTAATGTTCATGCCTATGTGGATGATATTGTGGTCAAGTCAAGAAAGAAGGAGACTCTGGTTGACGATTTGAAGGAAACCTTTGACAACCTACGGACATACAAGATGATGCTCAACCCGGCCAAGTGTGTTTTCGGTGTACCGGCAGGCAAGTTATTGGGCTTTCTGGTGTCCAACAGGGGGATTGAGGCTAATCCAGAGTAGATCACAGCTATCACCTCCCTGGCTAAACCAAAGTGTATCAATGATGTTCAACGCTTGGCGGGCCGGATTGCCGCGTTGAGCTGGTTTATCAGCCGCCTTGGTGAGAAGGCCATTCCTTTGTATCAGATGCTGAAGAAGACGGATCAATTCGTCTGGAGGTCTGCTGCTGATGAAGCGTTTAAGGATTTGAAGCGTCAGCTAGCCAATCCGCCTGTTCTTGCTGCTCTGATTGACAAGGAATCGTTGCTACTATATGTGGTAGCTAATGCTCACGTAGTCAGCGTAGCTATTGTGGTGGAGCGTAAGGAGGCAGGCAAGGAATATCCGGTTCAGCGTCCGGTTTACTATATCAGCGAGGTGCTTATTGAGTCCAATCAAAGGTACCCACATTGGCAGAAGCTGGTATATGGAGTCTTCATGGCAAGCCAGAAGCTTAAGCAATACTTCCAAGGTCATCCCATCACAGTGGTCAGCTCTGCTCCTTTGGGAGATATAATCCAGAATAGGGAAGCAACTGGCCGGATTGCCAAGTGGGCTATAGAACTTGGGCCTCACGGGTTGAAATATGTACCTCGGACGGTGGTCAAGTCTCAAGCACTTGTGGATTTCATCAATGATTGGACAGAACTGCAAGCACCTGAAGAGAAGCCGGATCACACTTATTGTACTATTCATTTTGATGGGTCCAGGCAATTGGAAGGCTCGGGGGCTGGAGTCATGTTAACTTCCCCACGAGGTGATAAGTTCTGTTATGTTCTCCGCTTAATGTTCCCTTGTACTAACAATGCAGCTGACTACGAAGCTTTACTCCATGGTCTCCGGATGGCTAAGGAGATGAATCTAAGCCGAGTTAAGTGCTTCGGTGACTCGGACTTGGTGGCTCAACAAGTGTCTGGCACTTGGGATTCCAAGGATCTGCTCATGGCAGCATATCGTCGTGAGGTGGATATTGTTGCGGGTCATTTCAAAGGTTATCAGGTGGATCATGTGGACCGACGGAAGAACAAAGCGGCAGACGCTTTGAGCCGGTTGGGCTCTCAATGTAAACCGGTCCCGCCTAAAGTATTCTTGGATGTTCTGCATAATCCGTCTGTCAAGCTCCCTGGTGAAGAGGATTTGGCTATTCCTGATCTGGAGGCTCAATTGGTGGCGGCTCTTCATGTCATCCCGGATTGGACGGTTCCTTATTATGCGTACATGAACCGGGGCGAGTTACCAGAGGATGAGACTCTGGCCAGGCAGATAATCCGACGATCCAAGTCCATGACTATTATCAATGGCGAGTTGCATCATTGCAGTGTGTCAGGGGCGTTTCAACGTTGTGTGTCTCCTGAGGAAGGCTGTGAAATCTTACGAGAAATCCATGAAGGAGATTGTGGTCACCATGTCGGTTCAAAATCTTTGGTGGCTAAAGCGTTTCGCCACGGCTTTTATTGGTTGACTTCTCATGCTGATGCGGAGGACCTGGTCAGACGATGTGATGGCTGTTAGAAGTTCTCACGACATGCGCATGTGCCGGCTCAAGAACTGAGGATGATTCCAATTACTTGGTCGTTTGCAACTTGGGGGCTGGATATGGTTGGGCCTTTCAAAAGGTCTAAGGATAAGAAAACCCATCTCTTGGTGGCGGTTGACAAGTTCACAAAGTGGGTGGAGGCAGAACCCGTTAGCAAGTGTGACGCAGCCACGACGGTTCAATTCATCAAGGTGATCTTCCGGTTTGGTTTTCCACACAGCATCATCACTGATAATGGTACCAACCTGTCCAAGGGTGCTATGAAGGAGTTTTGTCAACGTGAGCACATCCGGCTTGACGTCTCATCAGTGGCTCACCCACAGTCCAATGGCCAAGCAAAGAGGGCTAATCAAGAGATCTTGCGAGGCATCAAGCCCCAGCTTATGGTTCCTTTGCAACGGACGCCGGTTTGTTGGGTTGGGGAGTTACCATCTGAATTATGGAGCATCAACACCACACCCAACAGGTTGACAGGATACACACCGTTCTTCATGGTTTATGGAGCGGAGGCGGTTCTCCCCAGTGACATCCGTCATGATTCACCTCGTGTAGCGGCATATGTTGAAGCAGACAACAAGGCGGCACGACAAGACGCTCTGGACCTGTTGGACGAGGAACGTGACATAGCGGCTGCCCGTTCGGCAATTTATCAGCAAGATCTCCGTCGCTATCACAGTCGCCGAGTTAGAACCAGAACCTTTCAAGAAGGAGATTTGGTACTTCGGCTCATACAAGATCAGACGGATATGCACAAGTTATCCCCACCTTGGGAGGGACCTTTTGTGGTCAGCAAGAATCTGCACAACGGGTCATACTACCTGATCGATATTCGAGAGCATAAAGACTCACGTACATCATAGGAGGAGACCAACAGGCCGTGGAACATAGCTCATCTTCGGCCTTACTATACTTGAGCCATCGGCTCTACTTATGTACATATTATGACAATGTATATATTATGATCAATGCAATAAACCGGAACCTCAGCTAAAGCGGGGTCTCTGTTCTTTTTACATCATTTGTGGTTACACGGAGTTTCTGTCTTAAAGCGGCCTCCGGTTTACCCCTTGAGTTAGCTTCTCAAAGCTTTATATCATATCACTTGGGGGCTTGGTCGTGTCCGAACCATAGCAACGCCATTTGGTAGGCGAAAGCCACAGCATCACTTGGGGACTTGGTCATATCTGGACCATAGTCACGCCTCTTGATCGGCCTAGTGCCACAGCATCACTTGGGGGCTTTGGTCGAACCCGAACCATCGCTACACCTCTTGATCGGCGTAATGCCAATGCATCATTTGGGGACCTGGCTGACTTGAACCATAGCTACGCCTTTTTGGGGGCATGGTCTTGTCCGACCATGGTAATGCCACTTGATCGGCCCAAAGCCTCATTTGCAAATGGTTTTATCTTTGCCTTTGCTTGAATTTTGTTCTTTTTTGCTAAAGACCTTTTTTGTTGCGTTTTTAAACCGACATTATTAAACCGGTTCAACTCTCAATTACACATTGACAGAACATGGTTAAATCTTAATCCGGAGACTAATTGCCCGGTTTAATTTTTTATTACCATCCTATTATGGAGTGAAACCGGTGTTTATCATAACCCGGAACGGTTTACATTGTAAACCGGCCTTATATAAACAGGAGCTGCTTCTCCTCCAACAATATGGGTTTATTAAACTCCGCTTCAAGATTGGCCAAGCCAACTTCATGCCCAATGACGGCAGGTATTATGTATCTCAATATTTGATCATATGCTTAAATCTACGCTATTATCTTTGATTTCACATACATAGATATCATGACCCGCCTGGCAATAAACCGCGGCGGCGCTTTAAGTTTTTTTGGCTGCAGAAAGACTTTTGGATATTGATAAATCAAAAGAAGCATCAGTAGCGATAAATATGCACGAAGGCATATCAAGACCAAGTGTATCAGCTAGCCTATTACAAGGCAACACGGTGCCCAAATAAGATCATTGTTTTCTGCATAACACAATGTGCAGTGATTTAAAACGGCTTCCGGTTCATGCTTGGTCACCAGCTTGACCTGATGGTTGCGGTTCATCTCGCGCCGGTTCAGCCTCTTCCTCCCTACCCATTAGCTGGAAATCAACAGTTGCCCAGTCGATTCCAATTAACGCTTGAAAAACAGCTTCATCATTGATCAGCAACAACGGTTCAATGTCAGGGGGCGTAAGTATGCTTATGGATTGGAGGTATAAGGTTCTCCACTTCAGGAATTGACGCAGCCACTCGTTTGTTTTGATCATCATATTGGGCTTGATAGTGGGACAAATCCGCCTCTTCAACCAATTGACAAGCTAGAGGGCGCACTTCCCGGTTTATCACTCGGTGATCCTCTTCACTGAACTCTGTCCCGTCTTCCTTCAAGCTGGGGTAGCCTTGGGCCGCTTCAACGGGATCAAAATCCGGCACCCACGCTTTTGCCCGGATTAAGGCGTTTATAGCGCCGGTTCTAGCAGCAGATTTCTTTAGCTCTTCAACCCGGGCAGGAAGCATAGACAACCTTTTAATAGTGTCCTAGATCAAGGTGGGCGGCGGGTTGTCGTGGGAAGCAGTGAAGATGATCCGTTACGCACCAGTATATAGTTGTTCTATCAATGTATAGGCGGCTTTCAACTTCTTCCGCACATCTGATCCCAAGTGACCAATGCGTGTTCCTGTATCATTGCAAGGGTTAATAAACCGGCAGTTACATGAGAAGGCTTAGTTACTTCAGAAATCAAGAAGGCTTACCAAAGACAGCAGCGGTCATGGCATGAACTTGTCGTTTTACACTGGTTAATTCATCCACCACCGGTTTGAGTGCAGCTTCGGCATTCTCCACTCATTGAGTTAAAGCGGCTTTCTCGGTGGCCCAATCCGCCAGCTCTTTGTTGTAGCCCTCCTTAAGCTTCTCCATGACGCTTAAAGCGCTAGTTAATTCCTCTTTTGCCTTCGAGGTTTCGGCTTGTTGGGACTTCAGGTTTTCTTGCAGATCGACGATTTGACTTTCTCTTTTGCTCAGCTCAACCTGCATACAAATACTCATATGATGAAGATGACGATACGGAATTGAAGTACCAACCACATAACAAGTTATGCCCTTGGTACTTGGGGGCTAATGCATATTTGCTTTTCATCATACAATTTCTATAAAGTCCCAAGCTCAATGCAAGTATTCAACTTGGCACTTGGGGGCTAATGGCTATTTGCTCAGTTATTACTGACGCTGTAATTTTTATTATCTAAAGTCCCAGTTTAACTGCATTAAGTTGAATCGGCCCTTGGGGGCTACGTCAGCAAAGTACAGATGAATTGAAGTTCACATTGGAAAGTCCCGGTCTAAGTTGATATCTTAAATCGTCACTTGGGGGCTATTGGAGTTGACACATTGTAACATACAAGCAGAGAAGCATATAGAAATTACCTCATATTTGTCCTTCATCATATTAACCAGACCGGCTTCATAATCACGGCTGGTGTATAGCCGGTTCAGATAGCCAGAATGGAGATCTTGGGCGTTCAGAGCAGCATAGGTTGCCAAATCGGCATTCCATTTGCCTTTACCAATTGCAGCAAATTCATCTTTGGCAGTATGCTTGGATAAGGCGACAGGATTGCTTGGCTTCGTACGACCAATGCCAGTAATAACATCATCATCATCTTTTGCTTCGCCGGTTCGTACTGGGGTCGCCGGTTTGTCAGCATGCTTCGATGGACTCATTGTTTTGTCAATCCGGACAGGGCTTGTGGGCTGATCAATAGGGCTTGTGGAATCAACATGTGCCTCTTCAGCAACAAAGTCATGGTCTTGCGGTGGTGGGTCGTTCAGCACATCATAACGGATGGTTTCTTCAGGATCTGGTATTTTGTCCGGTTCAGGAGCGATATTTTCTTCTACCGCTTTGTCCAGACGAGTTTTCTTGCTTGGCCTGGGTTTGGCCCTGAAAAGAATAAGAAGGATCAGTACGGCGTATATTAAAACTAATATATCAAAGGTATTATAAGGAATGTGGCTCACCCAAGCACCATTTTCAGTGGTGGAAGCTGGGTGGCTGATGACTTGCCGGAAGACGAATGAGAAGTGCCCTGATAATCGGAGTCAGATGGATTAAGAGGTTGACGTAAACAACCCGTTTTAGGGCAAGCATTGACAAGAGAGTTAGAGACCTCTGAAAGGCGTTTCCGAACCGGACTGTTCGGTAAACCGGCGGACGTAACTACTTGCCCGCTGTGCCGGGTTGTCCGGCGAGCTTCGTGTTGTTGTGTCTTCACAAGAAAGTTTGGGTCCAAATAAGCAAGAGGATGAGAAAATTTAACTTTCCGGTTCGCCCGACGGATTTTTAGTGAAGGCAAAGGGTTTGAATCGGAGGAAAGAGCGATTACCTCTACAACATCAGCGTGACTGATTTCAGCGTCGTCCTGGCAATGATCATTATCAATAAGGCATGTGAAAAATAAACCAAGTGAGTCAAGCTCTACCTCAAGGTCAGGGTTACCCACATCATCGTCAAGTGGTGGATCGGAGGACGCAGTGGTTTTCTTCCTGTTAGCCGGTTTCTTCACAACTCTGGTTTTGGGCCGGGTTGGTTTCTCCGGTTTCTCTTGCGGAGGCTTCTTGCTCCAAAATGGATCATCGCCCTGTTTTAAAGATATTAACATTGTCAGAGGATATATTGAACAAAAGCAGATTCAGTAAAAGCATAAGGTATGAGTCTTACAGCTGGCGGTTTGTTAATGGCGCAGAAAGGAGGTAGGCCGGTTTGAGCACAGACAGCTTCTGGTTCATTTAAAATCTTTTTCACATCCTCAGTAACTTTGTCATCTGTAAGCTAGATATCAATGTGCCATTGAGGGTCTTTTACATCTCTGGTATACTCGCACATCAAACCGGGGCGCTGGCTTAAGGATAGTATGCTCCAAGATATCCAGCAGCAAGCAAGGTCAACCCCTGTCAACCCATTAGCCATGAACGCCCTAAGCTTGGATAATTGGGGAGCATATTTACTTCTTTCTTTAGCAGTCAGCCTTTGTGGAAAGGGATGTGTATTGCTCAGCCGCTCCGGACGGTAACCCGACAAGGGATTTTCTTCAGAAGGAGAGGTATCTTTGCAGTAAAACCATGTTTGATTCCACTCTTTGGGGTGGTTGTGCAGTTTGGCGTGAGGATAAGTGACATGTTTCCTTTTCTGAATCACCATACCGCCTAACTCTGTATTAGGACCGTCGGTAAATTCAGTACAGCGGTTTAGATGGAAGCAATCCTTGAATAATTCAATTGTGGGCTCCTCCTGAAAGAACACCTCACAGAGCACTTGAAAGTGGCAGATGTTGGTTACGGAGTTGGGACCAGTATCTTGTGGACGCAGTTGGAAGTTGGCTAGGACGTCCCGGTAAAATTTTGAACCGGGAGGATTGAAGCCCCGGGCTAGATGATCGGCAAAAACAACAACTTCTCTGTCTTTGGGCGTGGGAGGACATTCTGGGCCAGGGACCCTCTAGTGAATGGCATCTTGTTTGCTTAAAGCGCCAGTTTTGACCAAGTTGTTGGGTTGATTTTCGGTCACTCGAGAAGGGACCCAGTTGCACTCGTACACTTGTTTGGCCATGGCAAGATCTACAAGGCAGTAATTACCGGTTCAAGAATATGTTGGAAAGGTGTACACTGACGCATATATTGCTAAACCGGAGGCAGTTATCTATAAACCAGAGTTCTACAAAGCGGCAGTGCCCTACTAAAGGATTCTGGCGGTTCAACAAGGGGACTAATGATATATACCAGTTTGTCAATTCTTTACAAAGTTAAACCGCCTGGTCTAAACATTGAAGAGTCAAGATTGCAGATGATTAAATATGCAAAAACATATTTCACAAAGTTATATTACAGTTCTGGATCTGGGGCGTGTTCAGAAAAGAGATAAATATTCAAAGTCCAAAGGGAGCAGTACCGAATCAATGAGCAAAGGTATACATGAGATCTATGGTCTTGAGATGCGTAAGTAAGGACAGAGGTTAAAAACTACCACTACACAGAGCAAAGATTCGCAGATTCATCTAAGATCTATCATATGAACAAGAAGCAGATGATGAACACTGAAGAACTTGGAAACCCTAGAACGGATCTATGGTGGAAAGGGTGAAAGACTTACCAGAGCTGAGGAAGAAACGGAAGGTCGCCGCAATGCTTTGGTACACTCAGGGTGATGCAGCGGCCAAGGTTGGAGCAGAAGTTGACAGCGGCGGCAGAGCTCCGAAGCTGGGCGGTGCAAGGAAGACGAAGCAGAAGGGCACGAAGGGGAAAAAGAAATGACCCCTCGGTCCTATTTATAAAGCAATGGACATGTGTCAGGCGCGAAAATCAAGGGGCCGTAAGTTTGGAAACGGAGTTGTCGCCTCGATTGTCGCAGATCTATTAAACAAGAAGGTATCATGGATAGTTTCTTTATGACAGATGACATCACGCTGGTTTACAATGATCAGAGAAGATGACGTCACGACGGTTCACCAGACTATAAGAAGACGTTGAAGATGAAGTTTGTTGCTAAGGATTGACATGAACCTGTTCAAATCAATCTGGGGCCTAATGTTGGGGATATTACTACTGGGAGTAAACCGGCCAAGACATGCCGGGTTAACTTCATCAGTAATTGAGTATGTTAGAGCCCATGAAGGCAGATGAGGGCTCAAGGCCCATTATCGGTTTAAGGCCTGTAGTCGTAAACCAGTGTCGGTATATAGCTTGTATTGTAAGTTAGGGATAATAGAGACCGAACCAGACACATCTATGAGCCGGTCTCGGGACTCTGTAAACCGACGGGCGTCACCCATGTATATAAGGGGACGACCCGGCGATGGTTCAAAGAAAAACAGACAACAACTCGAGGCTTAGGCGAAGCTTGTTTGCTCCCTAGTCATCGAAACCCCATCAATTCCATCACAACTAGATGTAGGCTTTTACCTTCATCGAAGGGGCCGAACTAGTATAAACTCTCTTGTGTCCCTGTCTCCGCTTTAACCCCTTCAAGCTAACCCGTAGCGATGGCTCCATGACTAAGTCCTTTCATGAGGACATCTGCCGTGACAAAACCACGACAAAAATGTCATAATAGGTAGGTATGGTGGATGTTTTGAGGAAGATATAAGGAGGTTTATGTGTGAAAGAGCGTACCATATCACGGGGTTTGGATGCACCGGCGAAGTTTGCACCAACTCTCAATGCGAGAAAGGGCAATGCACGGTACCGAAGAGGCTAGCAATGATGGAAGGGTGAGAGTGCGTATAATCCATGGACTCAACATTAGTCATAAAGAACTCATATACTTATTGCAAAAATCTACAAGCCATCAAAAACCAAAGTACTACGCGCATGCTCCTAGGGGGATAGATTGGTAGGAAAAGACCATCGCTCGTCCCCGACCGCCACTCATAAGGAGGACAATCAAATAACACCTCATGTTTCAAATTTGTTACATATCGTTTACCATACGTGCATGCTACGGGACTTGCAACCTTCAACACAAGCATTTATCAAATTCACAACTACTCAACTAGCACGACTTTGATATTATCACCTCCATATCTCAAAACAATTATCAAGCATCAAACTTTTCTTCAACGCACTCAAAAGAAAGTTTCGCAAACCTTGAACACCAAGGATATTTTTATTTTTAAGCAAATTACCATGCTATTAAAGACTCTCAAAATAATCTAAGTGAAGCATGAGAGATCAATAGTTTATATAAAACAAATCCACCACCGTGCTCTAAAAGATCTAAGTGAAGCACATAGAGTAAAATTATAAAGGTCAAAAGATATAAGTGAAGCACATAGAGCAAAACTACATAGCTCAAAAGATATAAGTGAAGCACATAGAGTATTCTATCAAATTCCAATTTATGTATGGTTCTCTCAAAAGGTGTGTACAGCAAGGATGATTGTGGCACACTAACAAACAAAGACACAAATAATACAAGACGCTCCAAGCAAAACACATATCATGTAGTGAATAAAAATATAGCTCCAAGTAAAATTACCGATAGAAGTAGACGAAAGAGGGGATGCCTTCCGGGGCATCCCCAAGCTTTGACTTTTTGGTGTCCTTGGATTATCCTGGGGGTGCCATGGGCATCCCCAAGCTTAGGCTCTTGCCACTCCTTGTTCCATAATCCATCAAAAGATTTCACCCAAAACTTGAAAACTTCACAACACAGAACTCAATAGAAATCTTGTGAGCTCCGTTAGAGAAAGAAAACAAAAGACCACTTCAAGGTACTGTAATGAACTCATTCTTTATTTATATTGGTGTTAAACCTAATGTATTCCAACTTCTCTATGGATTATAAACTATTTTACTAGCCATAGATTCATCAAAATAAGCAAACAACACACGAAAAACAGAATCTGTCAAAAACAGAACAGTCTGTAGTAATATGTAACTAACACAAACTTCTGGAAGCCAAAAAATTCTACCAAAATAGGACGACCTAGACAATTTTTTTATTGATCATAAGCAATTGGAATCATTATTTTATCACGTTGTGGTGATTTTTAACAATTCGGGCACTGAGCGCAAAGTTTCTGGAAATTACAGCAAGATCAAATAACTATCATCCAAAAAGATCCTATAGGTCTAACTTGGCACAAACACTAATTAAAACACAAAATCACATCCAAACAGAAGATAGATGGATTATTTATTCCTAAACAGAAAGAAAAACAAAAAACCAAAAATAAAATTGGGTTGCCTCCCAACAAGCGCTATCGTTTAACGCCCCTAGCTAGACATAAAAGCAAGGATAGATCTAGGTATTGCCATAATAGTGGTATGGCAAATCATGAAAACTTCTCTCATATTCTCTACGTTCAGCAGTAAGTTTTCTTTGAGGCAAGCAAAAATAATCAAAAGGGCTAAATTTAATGGGACAAAAGTCCCCAAGATCAATCTCGGGAGGTATGGGTGCCTCCCTAGGCCCTTTGTATTGCACAACCAATTCATCATTAAGAGCATTCTTTTGGCAAAAATCTACAATCCTTCATTCAAAAGGAAAACCTAGTCCATTATTTTGAATAGCAAAATCATCATTAAGCTCGGAAATTTTATCAACTAGAACAGCGGCAGGAACCTTTTTCCTAAGATTTTCATTATAAGCAATATGATCTAAAGATTGTAAACGCATCATGTCTTCTTGATTAAATAGGATAGCTTCAATGGGAGGATGACTAGCATCCACCCTATAATGCGCAAAGATTTCTTTGGCCTCTTTTATTATAAATCTAAACTCATGAGCCAAAAAGATAGTGACGGCACGCTTAACAGAAGAATGCTCAATATTAGAGAATTCTAAGAAGATTCGTTGTATGCAAGGATGCATGTGCATAAATTGCATTTCAAGTTCAACTATAAGCATGGCAATAGCGTCCGCAAGACTACTAGTTCTATGAAGAATAGAACCGCCCATAGAAGGCAAAGCACCGGCACAAGTAAAGAAATCTTGAATAACTCATTTTCCAATAATATTACCGCTACCAACACGAATTTTTTTGTATGCAAGGTAGGGGGTTCTTCAGCAGGAGCATCAGAATTCTCCATGATATTATTATTGTCCATATCGGCAATAATTTCCCCAAATTTAGACATAACGACAGGCAAGCGAGAAAAAAGCAAACGGAAAAAGAGAAGAGGAGATTGGGAAAGAGATGACGAATAAAACGGCAATGGTGAAGTGAGGGAGAGGAAAACGAGAGGCAAATGGCAAATAATGTAATGCGGGAGATAGAGATTGTGATGGGTACTTGGTATGTTGACTTTTGTGCAGACTCCCCGGCAACGGAGTCCAACGTATCTAGAAAGGATGTGGTTTGTATGACGATAGCGGAGGGAACTTATATAATGATGAGTGCTTGAAGGTAGGTACCATCTCAAACACTAATCATGACATGGAAAAGTTGATACGTTGCAAACACAACTTATATAATGATCATCATACCACATGTCATGGAGCGATAAGTAGGCATGGTGGTCTCTGGGGCGTGGGATCTGTTGATGACATTTGGAATGTGTTTGACACCGCACCTCATGTTTACCCGCCGCCTGTACCCAGCCAATCCACTGCTCTCCCGATATCATGTCGCGCCTTTCCCCTCCTCACGCACCACTTCCTCCTTCCGTGAGCCCCGACAGCCGTCCGCACACGCCCGCGGTGATCTTCCCCAGCGAGATGTGCCTGTCACGGTGATCTTCCCCAGCGAGGTGTGCCTGTCACGACCCGCCCCGTGACCGCCAGAGGTGCTGTGAGGAACCGACCAAGTTAATCCCATTTAATCGAGTCATCACCACTTATCAACCCAATTAAAAAGGAATAACCCCGGTAGTCCTTGAGATGTGTCATGAGCGATGCCCAGGATTTAAACACACCTCACTAAGCACAATAATAAATGACCAATAACAAATCTAAACACCATTCATCACTTTGCATAAATAGATTCAAGTTGATTTACAACAAATTCAGAGTATTTACAGTGAAAGGTTTTAGCATGGCACTCACGATCACCTAAACGGAAGGTTGACACTATATGAAGATAGTGTCTTCCTCCAGGCTTAGACCTTCACTCCCGTCCACGGAAAAGCTGTGGGTCACCTGCAAACAACTTAACGGCAGCACTGTGAGTACAAAAGTTACTCCGCAGGACTTATCCAACATATGGGTATATACTTGCCCGACTCTCAATGAGTATGCATTTGGTTTAGTAGCAAGGAAGGGCAATAGGTAAATAAGTTGCATAAAAAGCACCTAGTAAAGTTTACTGTGATATAAACAAATAAAGACCTGGCATTCTATGCTCTAAGCCAAACATCAAGCAAGTACATGAAGTAAGGTGATCAAGTATATGAGCTCAGTCTTCCATGAACTCCCAACGGTAACTCTACTTTGAGACTCTAAACTCAAGAGCGTGCTCCGTGACTTGGAGCGAGGCTATTGCAATAGATTACAACCCTACAGGGGTGTACAACTGTACCCACACAAAAGGCAAGACCAACGACCATATCCCTGTACACAAGATAAGTGTTAATTCATGCCCCCAACCTTTCACATACCCGCACCCCACTATGAACGAACGGCCGGAAGTGTATAGGTGCACCGAACGCAGCCTGATCACACCTCATCACACCCCGCTCTCGAATTTCGGTCAAGGAACGGTGCGACTTATGCTACTTGGCTTACCTACCCATAATCAGCATGTGGTTTGTACAAAAAAGTGCTCAAGAGCCTAGCTACAAAGATAGGTCCTCAATCAACTCAATCAAGTCTAAATCAAGTGAGCTCCAATCTCAAATGACCCTAGCACACTTGCTCAAGTCTCGAAACATGATTATCATGGCTCAAATTTTAAACCAAACATAGCTATCCAAGTATTATTAGATCAAGCATAGATATAGCTCGCGAGGGGTGGTGACCTTGCCACTTCTCGACTTCTACCGAAGCTAAGCATGGATAAGCAATTATAAACGTGACACCTAACAAGCATACTCACCTAAAGGAGGTTATTCTAGATCAAGGAAGGATAAATGCATAAAGATAGGAGCTAAGCAAACATATACACTAATATTGACTTATGCACATACAAGACACATATACACATTTGATCCAAATTAGGGTTCAAAGAATGCTTAGGTGCCTGCCTTGGGTGCCAACCGAGGCATCGTTGGCGATGGGGTCTTGTTGGGACTCGCCGACCTCTTGCTCCAGCGCTTCGGTCTCTACACGAAATGCAATGATACAAAATAAATAAACATACCATGAATGAGTGCAATGACATGAGAAAAAATATACTCAAATATGATCTAACAAAATTGGTTTCATGATTTTTGGACTAAAAGAGAATTAACTATGCAATTAACAAGATTAAAACTCATATAATTAATTCAGAAAATTAATTAATTATTTTGTGAGAAAACTCATTTTTAACAGGTTCTTTACATCATTGGAAAACCAACAAAATTTGTTCACATTTTTCTGAGCTATATGCAATTTTATATGAATTTTACAAAAATGATACATGGGCTGTGAATAGTAACTGCGGACCGTCCGTGGTCAACTGACGGACTGTCCGCGATGAGCTGACGGACTGTTCGAACCTCATGTACGGACTGTTCGCGGGACCCCGAAAATCCAAAATCATCTCTGGATGATTTGGTTTTGATTACGGACAGTCCGTCCGGGACTCTCGGACTGTCCACGGATGAGGTGTGGCTCGCCGTCGAGCTCGCCGGCGGCGACTCCGGCCATGTTTTTGGATGGAGTTTGTTTCTATGGGTTGCTAGAAGTGTATAGAGGTGATTCCAAGTGATAGATTTGAGAGAAAACAAGTTTTAGAAGCTCGAACCCATCAATGGTGATTGGGAACCCTAGGTTTCCATAGATGGGGCTAGGGAGCTTGATTGATGGCAAAGGAAGAGAGGGAGCGGTGAGGAAAGCTCACCGACGATGAGTAGAGCATGATCTTGATGCCGCTTGTTGACGTAGGGCAACGTAGAAGTAGATCGGGCCGAGTTCATCCTTGAGAGCTTGAGGAAGAAGAAGAGGAAAAGCTTGGGCTTGACCTTTCCCATGGTTCCCGGCGAGGAGGAGGTGGTGGAGAAGCTTGTCAGGGACATCCTCCGGCGATCTCCGGTGAGGTTGGTGGTGGATTTGGTGGGGGGAGGAGTTTGCTCCCTCCATGGCTCCATGGGGAAGAGAGGAGGAGAAGGGAGGCAATGGGGGAGAGAATGAGAGTGAGAGAAAGTGAGTGAGACGTACGGGTGAGCGGATAAGCTTCTGGGTGGCTTTTGATGCGGTCTGACGAGCTCGGGTGGACTGTCCGTGCCCTAGGGACGGACTGTCCGTGGCTATGGATTTTTGGTTCGTGACAACTCTCCCCCCTTAAGGAATCTCGTCCCCGAGATTCAAGTAAGGACGGAAAAGGAAAAAATGAGGAGATGATAGGAATGGCGATGAAGCAACAGAGAGATAGGGTTTTCTCGATAAAGAACAAGATAGATTAGAGAAGCTCATACTTAATAAGTGCAAGATAGATTTGGAAACTTTTTTACTTGATAGAGTTATAGCACCAACAACATATGGACATCTTGATAAGAAATTGGTTCTTATGAGCTTGTAGAGATCTTTTGGTAGGAAGAAGAAAAGAAAGAATCATCATAGTCACATAGTTTAGAATCCAAACATTGCCATAACCTTCATCCAAGAAATCAAGATAACACTTCAAGAAGATAAGGAAGCAAGCTTTTGATCGAGATATAGATGCAGTTGGCTAGATTGGATGAAGGTAGCTTGGCTTAGCAATTCGACGGGGACGTCGAATTCCGAGGGTAGGTGAGTTGTAATAGACCAACCCCAGTGGGCCGTTGTTGGGCCAAGGTGGGCCGGGCCAGAAGCTGGTTACTGTAGTGCGGTTACTCTAGCTGCGCTGAAAACACTGTAACGCGAGTGGGAGTGGGATTTAGTCCCACATCGCTAGCCCGAGGTGAGCCAGACCAAGCTAAATAGTTGGTCCTAGGAGGCTTGTTAACCTAGATCGATCTTTTTTGCGTGAAGCGAGGACGAAAGAGTAAGAGGTTAACTGATAGGTGTGGTCCATTCAACGTGTAGAGTGGGTCTTAGCCGTCATCCTGGGTCGGGTCGTTACAGGTGATAGTCTTATCTTCAGTCTTGCATCTAATTTAGATATGACAAAAAAAGACGTCTACAATGGGTCATGTCTTAGCCTTATCTTCAATAACTAGTTATTCCTGTAAACATGGTGAGACATATTGTGCTAAGAGATCATATCTTGTCTCCTAAAATAGCACCATTGTACATGCCCTTATATGCCTTCTCTCCCCCTAACCTTACAGGTGGGCCCTTCTGTCCATACACCGAATCCACGGGTGTTACAGTGCCGCGGCCCCGCCGTCATCCACCTGCGTTGCCGCCGCGGCCTTCTGTCCACCAACGCCACCCCTTTCTCTCTGATTGCGCGGGTGGCCAGATCCGAGCTTTGGCTGCTCCATGCCTCCATCGCGGCAGCAGCAATGCCTCGGCCGGGGTGTGGCCGCGGGGACAAGAGCGGCGACGGAGGTGGGCAGGTGCGTGGCCACCGGCACCCGGCATGCGTGACTAGCGTGAGGTCAGGAAGCAGCGGCGGCAGGCCAGGGCTGGGACGAGCAGTTCAGGGGCGCGGGCCACGGCACCCGGCCTGCCTCCTACGCTGGTCTGCAGCGCGCGGCGCACTGGGGCGCGAGGGCCATCGCGGCGTCCTCGACATCCTCGCGGCTGAGTGCTGACGTGGTCCGACGCGTGCCGTGGTGTGGACGGCCGCGCCCCTCGAGGCCCGACGCGACGCGCGACTACGGCGGCTGTCCGGCACGGGCCGGGGTTGCGACGGCCGCCGCGCACGCTCTTCAGCTTCAAGGACAAAACTCCCCATATGTCGAGCCCGTCTCCGCGGCCGCTCATCTACTGATTCCGCGTCCCCACGTACTGGTGAACGCTCCCTATTTTCCACTTTGCAATGTCGTAACATGTCCTGTGTTGGATGATTCGATCGACGCTTGCATGCTTCGCGTAGTTACTGGTATCTGATGCAAGACATCCCGTCACTGCTACAGTATTTGAAGTACAGCAAGGTCAAGTATAATGGGCTAATGGCATCATATACCATTCCATTAATTGAGTAAATTATTGAATTAAGTGAGAATAATAAAATTGAGATGGCAGCTGCTCTCTTGCTTGATAAATTGTTTCTCTTCAGGAATTTGCAAACAATCTTTTCAATAGAATGGGCGGCTAAATTTTCTTTCTTTGTTCGAGACCGGGAGACTTATGTTGGATATTTTGCTTATTAATAATATTGGCCGTATGCATCATTCAGATGCAGAGGCTGGGGCATGCCCCCCTTTTCGAAAAAAAATGAAAAGAATGGCGGCTAAATAGAATGACGGCATAGACTGAAATTATTGAGTGAAAGCTGTCAAATGTGTATTCTCTTTCATTTTATTTATGAAATCTGTCATACTATCTGCATCTAATCTGTCATACTACCTTCATAGACTGAATTACATTACTTTGTCAGATGAGAGCTGATGGGGTGGCTCCTATTTCATACCAGGAAAGTAGCAGCACCCTTCGGATCAGCTTACTATCTCCTCAAGACCATGTCATGACTTAGGGATTTGTGCTGCAATAATTATTACCTTGTGCAAGGAGGAAGTTGACATCGATTCAGTTACCGCATCCCATAGACGGTCAGTTTCTGTTCTTCCGAGTTCTGCCGCTCCTATTTATATTTATGAACCATCCAGTTATTAATTGAAATAAATTATCTTCGTGGGAGTACCCTTTTGGTACATCCCTTATCCTTCTATGATCCTCCCTATTTTGCTGCCATATGGGCTTTTAGAGATCTGATCATAGATTTCATTCTCCATGTGGCATGTATCCTTATTGAAGTTGCACATTTAAAGATACGCAGCACCAACATTTTTAGACACGGCTGTTGAAAAACCAACTTGTCAAAAAATTCTTTAGCAGATTGAATATCAAAACTAAGGTCATCAGCACTCTCATAATTTCAGTTTGAACATATTGGAAAGTTTGCAGGTTTCCAGAACAATACAAGCATCTAAGAAACACTGCTGCTATTTAGTAGGTATAAGCTACAACCTGTACATTGTTCCTAATTTTATTGCAATATGTAATGCTTTTTTATTCTTTTGTCAGAATATTTTGAATCATTAGGCAATGAGGGAATCTGAGCTCCCAACCCATGCTCGTGTTGCCAAGGTATGTGGACACAAATCAATCCCGACTGGTTACTTTGTTCCTTCTTATTTGATGTGTCACTTTCTTGCAATTTCAAGCGTGTTCATATTGTTTTCTTATAGAACAAATGCTCCTTGTTGAGTTGCAGTGGAAGCCATCTAGAAAAGAATGCTCTTACTAATGAAGGTCAATTTTGAGTGCTTCACTTCTAGGTCTTGGATTGTTTTTGATAGCATATGTTGTATCAAATTTTTTTGTAGCTATATATGATCCCTCACAGATTAGTATTTCACATTCATTTTCAAAATTACTTGCACATCGGTGCATCCTAATGAGGAGGGAGATGTATTTTCATCATTTTTTCCTCATCATCATATATTCATAAGAAAGGGACCACCTACCTAACAATAGCAAGTGAGGATCGGTGATGGCGGCTTGACTCAGTTAGATATTGCTTTATTCATTTTATGGTTTGTTCTCTATATGAATTAGTATTTTTCATGGGTTTGCAGCAATGCTTATCCTCTTAACATGGTGGACATTAATTTTTTTATAACACAGGTAATTTTTTATCCACTGAACATATGGAATTAACTAAAAGTTCAGATGAAACTTGTACTCTACAGGTGAAAGAGTGACAACATTTGTACATTTCTGGAACTGAAAGGATACATATGACCTGTTGTTTTCCGGTAGGTATGTACAATGGACACCTTGCAAATTCAGAATGCTTAAAGAATGGACACCTACAGGAAAACATTTGTAAACATTTGGATGTTCTGTATTATATAATTTTGGATTCTCTATAAATGTTTTTTCTGGAAAGGGCTGGTTTGAAGATTATTCTGACTAACGACACTAGCCCCACCTGGAAAAACATTGCTTGATAGAGTTGAATTCTATGAATCCGATCTTCTTTCTTACTGTAGAGACAACAAGATAGAGCTTGATCGCATTGTTGGATGCATACCACAGGTGCAGGCAATTGTCCCCCTTGTTTGGTGAAATAAAATGAAAGAAAAAAATGCTACTCAATTACATGTCTTTGTTTCAGATTCTTAACCCTAATCCAGAGGCAATGTCAAAGATTGTAACTGAAAATTCAAATGAGAAATTTTTGTACTCATTGAGTAACTACTGTGCACTTTAGGTTAGTTTAAGGGTGTCTTACATACATTCTTCACTCAATCAAAATGCAGTCGCATTCATGAAACTTAAAATCAAGCCCCATTTAATTAAATTGTTTTTTCTTCAAAATTTTCTTGATCTGGAGTTAAGGATCTGTACTAAATCTATTTATGCATTGTATTTCATGTAGCTTTGTGTGCTCGTTTAAACAATTGTTGTTGAAACACCAATTAAATAAGTGAATGTACTTATAGAACTTTTGTTTTATTGAATCTTCTATCAGGGTTGCAGTTAGCATTATTTTTTCAGCATCATTACCAATCAATTGCCTTGTTGCAGGCTGCTGACACAGATATTTCAGCCTTAGTTGAAATTGAGAAAAATAGCAGACATCGCTTTGAGTTCTTCATGGATCTTGTTGGGGATCAGCCTATCTGTGCTTGCACTGCCTGGGCATGTATGATGAAATCAGGTGGCCGCATTTCACATGCTTTGTCTGTGTATAGTTGTCAACTTCGCCATCCCAACCAGGTTCCTTTCTGTTCTGTATTGATTTCTAAAAGTTGCAATATGACAACAGAAATATTTGAGTTTCTTAAAGATGGATTTCATGAAGTCAGCAATACCCTCGATTTATCCTTTGATGATGACTCTGTTGCTGTCGAACAAATTCCCTTCCTAGCAACCTAGCTAGTTTTTTGAAAGAGAATAAGTCCAATTCCTGTGAGCCACCAGCTAGATGTCTAAACGATTTATGAAGAGCTACCACCACATTCCTCTAACTCCTGATGTAAGACTTGTCAATATTATCTTCGAACTCTACTGATTATATGCCTATGCTTCTGACCTATAATTCACATGATGCTATTTTTTCTCCTGGTTCCTAGAATGTTGTTGTGTTCCCTTCTCGTGCTGTGGCAATAGAAAATGCTCTTCAATTGTTCTCACCGGCGCTCGCAATTGTTGATGAACATTTGACCAGACACTTGCCCAAGCAATGGTTAACATCTTTAGCAATTGAGGTAACTTGCTTTTGTTCTATATCTTTGTTTATGATCATGGATCTGGTTGTTCGCCAACACTCACTTTTTTTTTGGAAACTTCAGGCTAGAACAGAGTACAGTTACTGTGATTGAGGCACCACGCCAGTCAGATTTACTGATTGAGTTGATCAGGAAGCCAAAGCCTCAAGTTGTTGTTACTGGGATGGCTCAATTTGAGGCTATCACAAGTGCTGCTTTTGAGAACTTACTAAATGCAACAAAAGATGTTGTCTCCCTGGTTATTCCTGGATATTTCAGAGCATCTAGAGTTGTCTAGTCTGCCAAGCTCTAATGGTGTATTTAAATATCTTGCTGGAAAGACCCTACCTTCCCATGCAGCTATACTGTGTGGTTTAGTAAAGAACCAGGTGCCTACAACTTAAACACAGCATTTAATTCCATTGGTGCACTGTACTGCTATGAATTAAAATTATAAGTTTCGCTCGTAATTGCTTTCTGATTTTGGTTGTAGGTTTATTCCGATCTGAAGTTTCTTTTGCCATATCTGAAGATGCAGCTGTATATAAAGCATTGTCACAAACTATTGAGCTATTAGAAGGCCACATGTCTTTGATCAGCCAGCACTATTATGGTTGCCTTTTCCATGAGCTTCTGGCATTTCAAATTGCTGACCGGCATCCACAGCAGGAGGTAAACATGCTTAGGTCCAAATCTGCCTCATCCATAACCCATCCATACTAATTCTTTGTAATGGTTAGTGAACATTCCCCTTACTCCCTTAGTGTAAATCAGGTAGTTCTTAAATCTTCTACTAGTTGGGTAGTACCTACTATTGTGTGGTAGGATGCTTTATTGTGTTTTTCAATGATTTTGTATAATTGTGAGCAAGGTAATAACGCATCCAGAGCACAAGGATATTTGGTGGCCTTATTAGTTTCCTTAACTTGTTATCTTATGTATCCCTTGCTCTTTTTCAGAGGCACCGGCAGAAGTGATACCTCATCAGATGATAGGATTTTCTGATCCAGCTATGTCTACTGTAAAGGCAGCTGAAACTTTCATTCATGATTCAAATGAATCAGTGTCACTCATATGGATTTAGATCACAGCTTTCTGCCAGTACCTTCTGCAGTGAATGCCTGTGCCTTTGAAAGTTTTGTCAGGTGAAACATCACTGATTCTGAGACCGATGTTCATTCCAGCATCCAGCAGCTGGTGAAAGATAGCTATGGTTTATCGGTAGATGGTTGTTCTGAAATTATCTATGTCAATGCCTCTCTTGCACTCTTCAATAAGCTTGTTCTCTGTTGCAGGCAAGAACAGGGCACCTTGCTTTTCCCCTTGGGCACCAATGGCCATTACATCTCTGCAGCAAAGTTTGTGAATGCAAGCACCTTGACTATACCTACAACTTTCAGTTCAGGATTCAAGATTGAGCCAAAGGTTCTAGCTTTTTTGCGAAACAGCGAAAGGTTCTAGCTGACACTCTTAAGAATGTATCTCGGCCATGGGTGTACATTTGTGGCCCCACGATCAACCCTACTGGTTTTCTGTACAGTGAAAGTAATATTCAAGAGCTGCTCTCCGTCTGCGCTGAATATGGAGCTACTAGGGTAGCGATAGATACCTCCTTCTAGGCCTGGAGTGGTAATGGATGGCTGGAGTCGGTGGAATCTGGAAGGATGCCTTTCTTCTTTAAAATGTTCAAAGCCCTCATTATCTGTAGTCCTGCTAGGAGAACTGTCTTTTGAGCTGATTGCAGCAGGACATGACTTTGAGTTTGTAATTTTGAATGACCCATCCTTGGTTGATGCGTTTCATAGTTTCCCGAGCTTGAGTCGGCTGCACAGCACATTTTCAAAAAGCTACTTGGCCTGAAGAACTAGAAGGATCAGCATTTCTCTGATCTAATGGCGGAGCAGCAGTACGAGCTGATGATCATTCTTCTGTACATGCTGATGATCATTCTTCTGTAGTTTCTATGCTTTCAAGCTATGTTTGACATTTTCTCTTGTGTCACCGTTGCACAATGAACAGACGTTGCAGAGCTGTGGCTGGGACGTTGCCAGCGGTTGTGCTGGCATATCGATGCTGGCGAAACCGACTGCCTACATTGGGAAGCGCTTCAAAGCTGATGGCTTTGAGGGCAAGCTGGATGCGAGCAACATCAGGGAAACCATCCTCAGAGCCACGGGGCTGTGCATAAACAGCAGCTCCTGGACTGGGATACCCGACTACTGCCGGTTCAGCTTTGCGCTGGAGAGCGGCAAATTTGAGCGCGCAATGGGATGCATAACTCGGTTCAAGGAGTTGGTTCTGGGAGGCAATGTTCAGGCTTAGATGAATGGAAACTGATGGCAGACTGGTGATTGATCGATCGCCTCCATCCCATTCCCGTTCTGGGAGGCAATCAATCCATTGTTTGAAAATCAAACCTTAGTGCTATGAAGTAGTAATATTGCCCAAATATGTATGTAAAGGAATATGGCTACATGTTGTACCTGAAGTCTGTCCCGTCCAGCTTACACATTCTCTTCTCTGTCAAGTTAAACTCAGATTATCCAACTTTCTTAACCTACGCAATTACGTGTGCATGCTTCTTGTACTGTTTTCTATTTGTAGTATCTCCATCAGATCGGGGTAGCTCTAGACAAGGTTTTTAAATTCCCGGACACTAGTTCTATATATTTGTACTACTTCTATCATGAAACCAGAGATGATTATATTTCATCGGCAAAGTAAGAATGGGTCCCAACTAAAATTGTAAAATCAGGTTTGATTCCGAATCAGGCTAACCAAACAGCATTTTTATTTCATGCCGAACCAAACCGCCCGAAACGGGCCTCATTCCGGGCCGTTCCAACACAAACGAGCGAGTCCTCTGGGCGTTCTGACACAAACAAGAGTAGGACCAATCAAGGCCGAAGCCGAGCCGCCTACGCCACTCCGCACCCGCTCTCCGCCGCCGCCGCCGGTCCGCACCCGCTCTCCGCCGCCGGTCCGCACCCGCTCTCCGCCGCCGCCGCCGGTCCGCACCCGCTCTCCGCCGCCGCGCCGAGATGGGTATCACGGTGAATCCCCCTCTCCCTCCCGTTTGGATATCTGCTGATGTACTTAACTTGTTCCTGTCTTTCTTTAGGGTTTTGTGACGCCCGGATAATCAGACTACAGTAATCCCATGTTAACGATGCCAGTCACCCTGGTTATTGTTACTAACCTCTCGTTAGTTCAAAACCGGTTCAAAAGTCAAATTCAAAATATGTCAACAACAAAAAATTTCAAACTTTAAAACTAAAATGCTCGGAGTGTGTCGATTAATCCATAAGTAGTGGTAGGTGACGAAACCACACTTTTATAAAATATTTATGTGCACTAAAATAATTAAAACAATATTTGAAAATACTTAATAAATGCTTTTATGTATACAGGTAATTGTAAGCTAGTTAAGATAATGTGTGAACATTTTATTACAGTGAGTTATGCTACCTTACTACTTACTAATTTAGGTATGAGTTTTATAGTTTGATAAAACTGTTTTGATATTAAAACCTTTTAAACCGAAGCAAAATAAATAAAAGTAAAAGATCAAAACAAAAAAAAAAGAGAAAAGGAGGGAAAGCCCCCAGCCCCTTGGGCTTCGGCCCACCAGGCCACAACCGACCAGGCCTGGCCCAACCGGCCACCCCCTCATTCCCCATATCTCCCACGACCCAAACCCTAGCCCCACCAAAATCGCACACTCACCCCCCACGTCGCCCAGTCCCCTCCCCTGATCCAGATCGGATCGGGGCTTGCCGCGCCTGTACACCACCGCCTGGATCGCCGTCGCCGTCCATCACCGCCTCGCCCCCGCCACTCGACGCACTCGCCGGAGCTGCCCCGCCGGAGCTGCCTCCTCTTCCACGCCGGCTTGCTTCCTTGTTGGACGCCGTCCCCGTCCTCCCCCTCAACAACCGCTGCCCTTGTCCCTGCACACCACCGTGAGCTCCCTCCTTTCCCCTCTGTCTTCGGCGCCTTCCATAGCGCACACACGCACCGCCCCGCATGCGACCGAGCCTCACCTAGCTGCACCTCGCCCCGGAGGCGCCCAGCCGCGCCGGACCATCCCGCCCCCGCCTCTCCTTCCCCGACCGGCTCCACCACCGGACTCCGTCGAGCTTCACTATGCCCGGGCCCGCGCTCGCCGTGGCCACCAGCCTCCCCTGCCTTGGCGACCTGCCGAGTCCGCCACGCCCGCCATCACCTCCCGCGCGTGGCCACGCTGGAGCCCCTGGCCTCGGCTCCGACCGCGCTCCCCCTCGCACTGGCCTCACCCGCAGCCCCCTTCCGTGCTGCCTCCCTCCATCGCAGCCTCCCCTGCCACCATCGTCCACCCGGGCTGCCTCAGGCCACCGGCCTCCCCCTATTCCGGCGCCATGCCGTGGCCGCCGGCGCCGAGTCGGGTGCTCCCCTGTCGGCCACACCCGCAGCGCCCATTCGGGCTGCGCCCGATGCCCGTACCCAGCACCCGCTAGGCCCCCCGGGCACTGACTAGGGGGCCCCGCCCCAGAACGGTTTTTAGAAAAAAAGAATTAAAAAAATTAAAATAAATAAATGAATAAATAATAATAATAATAGTATATAATAGATAAATAATTAATATTAAAATTAATTAATTAACTAAATAATTAACTTAATTAATCTTGTTTAGTTGAACTAATTAAACTAGATTAACCTAATCACTTAGGTTAGTTAATTAATCTGTTAGGTTAATTAGCACCCAATGACAGCTAGGACCCACATGTCAGGTTGACCAGTCAACCCCTGTTGAACTGCTGATGTCAGCATGACATCATGCTGATGCCATAAATCCAATTTTCGAATTAAGTTAAATAATTAATTAAATTCTAGAAATTAATAAAATCTTAAGAAAATCATATCTTTTAATCTGTAACTCGGATTAAAATATTTTCATCACATGAAAGTTGCTCCAGAACGAGCGAGACGATTCCGGATACGCAAGTCCGTTCATGCCGCCACACATCCCTAACTATCGAACCTGCAACTTTCCCCCTCTGCTCCTCTGTCCGAAACACGGAACACCGGGAATACTTTCCCGGATGTTCCCCCTTCCCGGTATCACTACTACCGGTAGGGCACACCTAGCACCGCATATTGTCTGTCTTGCTTGTATGCATCTTTGATGGCTTTCTTATTTTTGTGTCCCCTCTGTTCTCTTTCCGAGTAGACTCGAGCGCCGACGCCGCTGCTGCTGCTAGTACGACTACGGAGTTTGAGGACCCCTCTGCTCTTGCCAGGCGCCAGGCAAGCCCCCCCCCCTTGCATCACCCGATATCGCCTATTCTCCTCTATTCTGCTTGCATTAGAGTAGTGTAGCATGTTACTGCTTTCCGTTAATCCTTTCTGATGCATAGCCTGACATTGTTGCTACATCTTTGATACCTTACCCGCAATCCTAAATGCTTAGTATAGGATGCTAGTTTATCACCATTGGCCCTACATTCTTGTCAGTCTGCCTTGCTATACTATTGGGCCGTGATCACTCGGGAGGTGATCACGGGTATATACTATTCATACATACATACTATATAGATGGTGACTAAAGTCGGGTCAGCTCGAAGAGTACCCGCGAGTGATTCATGGATTGGGGGCTGAAAGGACCTTTGTCCCGACGGCCCTCTGTGTGGATCTTTGTGGCGGAGCGACAGGGCAGGTTGGGACCGCCTAGGAGAGAGGTGGGCCTGGCCCTGTTCGGCGTTCGCGGATATTTAACACGCTTAACGAGATCTTGGTATTTGATCTGAGTTGGCTACGAGCCTATACGCACTAACCATCTACGTGGGAGTAGTTATGGGTATCCCGGCGTCGTGGTATCAGCCGAAGCACTTCAGACGTCAGCGACGGAGCGGCGCGCGCCGGATTGGACTAGAACGCCTGCTAGGCTAGGTCTGCTTCCGGCCGCCCTCGCAACATGCAGGTGTGCTATGGGCGATGGGCCCAGACCCCTGTGCACTTAGGTTTAGACCGGCGTGCTGGCCTTTCTGTTTTGCCTAGATGGGGCTGCGACGTGTTGATCTTCCGAGGCCGGGCATGACCCAGGAAAGTGTGTCCGGCCAAATGGGATCGAGCGTGTTGGGTTATGTGGTGCACCCCTGCAGGGAAGTTAATCTATTCGAATAGCCGTGATCTTCGGTAACAGGACGACTTGGAGTTGTACCTTGACCTTATGACAACTAGAATCGGATACTTAATAAAACACACCCTTCCAAGTTCCATAGACAACCCGGTGATCGCTTTTCCACAGGGCGACGAGGGGAGGATCGCCGGGTAGGATTATGCTATGCGATGCTACCGGAGATGCTACTTGGAGATGCTACTTGGAGGACTTCAATCTACTCTCTTCTACATGTTGCAAGACAGAGGCTGCCAGAAGCGTAGTCTTCGATAGGACTAGCTATCCCCCTCTTATTCTGGCATTCTGCAGTTCAGTCCACCGATATGGCCTCCTTACACATATACCCATGCATATGTAGTGTAGTTCCTTGCTTGCGAGTACTTTGGATGAGTACTCACGGTTGCTTTCTCCCCCCTTTTTCCCTCTTTCCTTTCTTTCTGGTTGTCGCAACCAGATGCTGGAGTCCAGGAGCCAGACGCCACCCTCGACGACGACTCCTACTACACTGGAGGTGCCTACTACTACGTGCAGGCTGCTGTCGACGACTATGAGTAGTTTAGGAGGATCCCAGGCAGGAGGCCTGCGCCTCTTTCGATCTGTATCCCAGTTTGTGCTAGCCTTCTTAAGGCAAACTTGTTTAACTTATGTCTGTACTCAGATATTGTTGCTTCCGCTGACTCGTCTATGATCGAGCACTTGTATTCGAGCCCTCGAGGCCCCTGGCTTGTATTATGATGCTTGTATGACTTATTTATGTTTTAGAGTTGTGTTGTGATATCTTCCCGTGAGTCCCTGATCTTGATCGTACACGTTTGCGTGCATGATTAGTGTACGATTGAATCGGGGGAAACACAAGTTGGTATCAGAGCCGACTGCCTGTAGGAATCCCCCTTCCAACTCCTTGGCCGAAGTCGAGTCCTGACTTTACAAAACTTTTACTAACATGGCTGTGCGGCCCATGGGCCCACGTCGCCATTGGGTGGTAATAGGATCTTTTACTCCTCGCCTATACTCTGGGACTCTGAGCTCTCTTCTATTCGGGTTAAATGATTTTGCTAAAAACAAAACTAACTTTAGGTTCTCGATAATACTTGCTCACGGAGAGCCCCTCACTTCAGATGATCGCCTGCTGCACTAGAAGATTCCGAAGTTACTCTACGATGTTCTCTCGAGTCTTTGTGCCATCGCATTTGCGATTTCCTTCCACCGTCAACCCCTATGAAAAACTGCTTACACTTGCCATTCATACAATCATTCCCCGTTGATCTTGTTATTGCAAGATGTCCCGAAATACTCTTTGTTGTTCCGAAAATCCTTTGAGCTTACTGCCCTACAGTTCTTGCCTAATGAATAACCCCTACGGATAATTCCTCGCACTTGTCGAGTATCCGGTCTTCCCCCGTTGTTCATATGAATCACAAGATACATTGAAATACTATCTGATCTTTCAGAAATCCTCTGCCCGCTATTGCTCGGCAAATACTTGTCTGCTTGCATTATGGATGTGTTCCATATGTCTAGCAATATTCATGGTATCCTTTGTCATTATCATTTCGAGTTCGTTGATTCAATATATTGCGAATGCTCACAAACCTCAGTCAGATCCTAGAATTTATCTTCCCGACTCAGACGTCATTCTGAACATGAGCTGGTTCTTGACCAAACTATTGTTCGTCAATTGTGACTCTGGTCTATCCAACTTATCCATCCTTGATCAGAGCGACTGCTTCCGATCCTTTGTTTTGGAAATCGTAATTCCTTTGTTATCTAAGCATTGAATTATTCAGATGTTCTATAATATGATGCCCGTGCATTCTTCTTCCTCTAGTTGAGTACCGATGCTCACATCAGATCCCTTGTGGACCATCGGTTCCTTTGTTGGATTTTATCCGACAATGTCCTTCATATTGAATAACCTTGAGAGCCTTTCCATGGGATATAATGCCTTTGGTAAATTGTATCATCTGCTTTTGAACAATGCTCTACTTTCGAGCTGGTGTTATTTACTCCTGAAGTTTGTGGTATATGTTCCTAAGAGACCCTGATGGGTTGAACCTATGCCTTCCTAATATGTGTGAACTCGAAAGTTTTCACGAGTCATACTCTTCTGGTATTTTGCTAGGTAAAATTTCAACACTACAACTTCTTAGAAAGTGAGAGGTGAATGGAAGGTTATACATTGAAGAAGTGGGAGTCGACCTTGAACTTTGTGTTCATGCCCATGGACACGATGCTAATCTTATCATGGATGCTCCTCTTAAACCCTCTTTGGTATAAGTTCTTATATCTGGGATTCGGCCTTTTGCAATCGTGGTTCCGGCCATGTTCTCCTTTTAAATACCATTTCTTGGACAAGTTGAAGTACTTGTCTTCTGCAGATCATTCCACCTGACCAACCTTCACTTTTCTCTACCGTTGAGTATTAAACTCTGGTATCTCAAGAATATCATGGAACTGCATAACTTATTATGAGTTCTTCAAGTATTATTTCTCACTGATTCCAGTTTTCCCCAGGTTCTGAGTTGTTAGACACTCAAGGACATTGATAAGTGAATCAATTCCGCACTCCGATTCAATAAAGTAATCTCCGTTGCTTATGAGTTTAATAATCCTTCAAGTCATTCCTAGCCTGATCGGCTATATCATTACCATGTTAAATTTTAACTGTGCTACCCAGTCCTTCTTCCCGTAGCACAATTATTTGATGATGAGCTAAGCTTACGTTGATCTTCCTCATCATATCATTTCTCCTTGGACAACAAGCTTGATTTTGAGTTTGTGTCGTACCCTTGGTTCCAATAACCTTTCACTTCATCATTCATTTGACTTGATGTCATCGCCGATCGATTACATCTTGAAATCTCTCGACAAAGTGTGTCATGATCATCATCAACCTTATGAGCTCTTCCAGGATATCAAATGAGTTCATGATGAGAAATACCATCCTTGCCCTCGATGATCTGCGTTATCATCGACCACTTTATTGCCTTCCCACCAACACAAGCTTGTTCGTGTTTGGTGTTATAACTTGAGTTCCTTGCTATCCAGTAATTGTTCTTCTTTACCTTGGAACATTAACATCTCTTATGTCCTCAATGTTGTGAGAAATTCACCACCCTTAAGAATTCTTGATACCAGTGATACTTATTAACATCACCATTCTTTTCTTGGTCCCCGTGATGTTTCTAACCGGAATACCGACAAATGGTCTGTGATGTGTAAATTCTAAACTTCGAGCAACCCTCTTGCTTTGAAGTTATTGGTCTATAGTTTCATTCTATGACTATGGCTTATTGAATCACCATTCTGACATTGGTCGTGCAACCCAACCCATATTTTGGGCGCACCTTTCAACCAATGTTTAATTGTGTATGTTTTCCTAGAGCATACATCATTATATCATTTGATCTGACTAATGTTATCTCCTTGTTCACATAGTTATGGAAATCCATCTTTTTGGATATCTCATTGAATTATCGCTGAGTCCATCAGCCACCTCCTCATCCTCTCCTTGGCTTAATGGTGAACCCTTGTTCGGAACTCGCTTCCATAGCTCATTTCCCAAGAATCATATAATGTCGTCTCATCAAATGTGTCGCACCTTTTTCTTCTCAGGCATCCTGAGTCTAAGGTATCCTGACCCCAACCAGATCTGAATCTCGGTCAGATATGATGGTTGGAACATATTTCCAAGAGTTATAACATTGGTATTTATATGACCCGGTAAGGTGGTGTCATGCCTAGTACACCTGGCCAGAGGACCTATTGTTATAGTTTCCTTGTCAGCAAGGCTATCGATTCTTCCATGAGGAAATTGTAAGACTTATTCTATAAGTTGTTCCTGATGGATCCTTTGTGAATCCAAAGTCCGACCTTTGCTTGAAGACCATGACAATGCTATCTCGAAGCATGTCTGTGGTACTCCGATTTTCAACAAGAACATTTAAAGCCCAATGCTAAATGTTTCTTGATCAATTATCCAAACACCGCTGTGTGGGTAATGTCATAAAAATTTTCTCCCCTACCTAAAGAGTTTTCTACATTATATCTTGTCATGGGTATCATGCTCTGCTTGTCCTTGGGAAGGATATACCCTTGAATTATGTGTTTAAACACATTTTCCTTTCCATTTTCTGTTTAATCTGATAATTGTATTTTCCTTTCCATTGGTTGGTTTAATGTTTCTTATGATCTTTATGATCTAAGCAATAATATTCTCCTGCTTATGTGAACACCTCAGTGTACAACTCTATCAGTAAGATCGTGTTACTATTGTTGATGACATTCTGGTAACCATCGATGGACGAGAACTTTGCCTATTGGTCCGCCTCATCCTAACGAGCAGGAAAATGGTTCTCTTCGTCCCTCGCCCTTGGTACCGACGTTGTTGCCGACATAATCAACAGGCTATCCTCTGACATACCTTGCTTGCATGATCACGCAAGACGTCTCCACCCTTCCTGCTTTTAACCCACTTGGTGGGCACATAACCCACAGTTCCTCAGGATCGAAACCTGACTCTCCTGTACACCCCCCTGTTCCCAAGGTTGTTCCTCGCGCGTGGCCTCGTGCGTAATTCATGAGCCACTTTCCGAGAGATCATCAATTCTGGAATCAGACACAATACTTATTCCCGTTGTTTTGAACCCCTTTCACGCCCTGTTTCAGGCATCGAACGATTGCCTACCCGTTTGAAACTTTGGTACAATCGTATATTGCACTCAACAAATTCACTGAAATACAACTCGTGGGGTACCTTGTGTATTTCCCATTGAGTTCACCGTCAGATGACCAGCTTTGTGCAAATGCATTCTTCCAGAGTTTTTTCCCCTTGATCGCGTTCGTAGGACGATGGAGATCCCGAAGAAAGGATGATGAATTGATCAGGATGACCTGGAGCAGAGAAATGAAGACTCCAACGCAATGGATCCACCTCTTCGAGAAGAGCAACCAAAGACGAGAAGATTCATTAGGATTTCGTAACCAGACCTTCCCCCCCTAGTCCCCCTCTTAAATCTCGGGACGAGATTTCTTGTAGTGGAGGAGAATTGTGACGCCCGGATAACCAGACTACAGTAATCCCATGTTAACGATGCCACGTCACCCCGGTTACTGTTACTAACCTCTCGTTAGTTCAAAACCGGTTCAAAAGTCAAATTCAAAATATGTCAACAACAAAAATTTTCAAACTTTAAAACTAAAATGCTCTGAGTGTGTCGATTAATCCATAAGTAGTGGTAGGTGACGAAACCACACTTTTATAAAATATTTATGTGCACTAAAATAAGTAAAACAATATTTGAAAATACTTAATAAATGCTTTTATGTATACAGGTAATTGTAAGCTAATAAAGATAACGTGTGAACATTTTATTACAGTGAGTTATGCTACCTTACTACTTACTAATTTAGGTATGAGTTTTATAGTTTGATAAAACTGTTTTGATATTAAAACCTTTTAAACCGAAGCAAAATAAATAAAAGTAAAAGATCAAAACAAAAAAAAAAGAGAAAAGGGGGGAAAGCCCCCTGCCCCTTGGGCTTCGGCCCACCAGGCCACAACCGACCAGGCCTGGCCCAACCGGCCACCCCCCCATTCCCCATATCTCCCACGACCCAAACCCTAGCCCCACCCAGATCGCACACTCACCCCCACGTCGCCCACTCCCCTCCCCCGATCCAGATCGGACCGGGGCTTGCCGCGCCTGTACGCCATCGCCGTCCATCACCGCCTCGCCCCCGCCACTCGACGCACTCGCCGGAGCTGCCCCGCCGGAGCTGCCTCCTCTTCCATGCCGGCCTGCTTCCTCATTGGATGCCGTCCCCGTCCTCCCCCTAAACAACCGCTGCCCTTGTCCCTGCACACCACCGTGAGCTCCCTTCTTTCCCCTCTGTCGTCGGCGCCTTCCATAGCGGACACACGCACCGCCCCGCACGCGACCGAGCCTCACCTAGCTGCACCTCGCCCCGGAGGCGCCCAGCCGCGCCGGACCGTCCCGCCCCCGCCTCTCCTTCCCCGACCGGCTCCACCACCGGACTCCGTCGAGCTTCACCGCGCCCGGGCCCGCGCTCGCCGTGGCCACCAGCCTCCCCTGCCTTGGCGACCTGCCAAGTCCGCCGCGCCCGCCATCACCTCCCGCGCGTGGCCACGCTGGAGCCCCTAGCCTCGGCTCCGACCGCGCTCCCACTCGCACTGGCCTCGCCCGCAGCCCCCTTCCGTGTTGCCTCCCTCCATCGCAGCCTCCCCTGCCACCATCGTCGCCGGCCTGCGTCCACCCGGGCTGCCTCAGGCCACCGGCCTCCCCCTATTCCGGCGCCATGTCGTGGCCGCCGGCGCCGAGTCGGGTGCTCCCCTGTCGGTCACACCCGCAGCGCCCATTCGGGCTGCGCCCGATGCCTGTACCCAGCACCCGCTAGGCCCCCCGGGGCACTGACTAGGGGGCGCCGCCCCAGGGCGGTTTTTAGAAAAAAAGAATTAAAAAAATTAAAATAAATAAATGAATAAATAATAATAATAATAGTATATAATAGATAAATAATTAATATTAAAATTAATTAATTAATTAATTAATTAACTTAATTAATCTTGTTTAGTTGAACTAATTAAACTTGATTAACCTAATCACTTAGGTTATTTAATTAATCTGTTAGGTTAATTAGCACCCAATAACAGCTGGGACCCACATGTCAGGTTGACCAAGTCAACTCTGTTGACTGCTGATGTCAGCATGACATCATGCTAATGTCATTAATCTGTTTTTCGAATTAATTAAATAATTAACTAAATTCTAGAAATTAATAAAATCTTTAGAAAATCATATCTTTTAATCCGTAACTCGGATTAAAATATTTTCAACATGAAAGTTGCTCAGAACGACGAGACGATTCCGGATATGCAACCTGTTCGTCCGCCACACACCCCTAACCTATCGAACTCACAACTTTCCCCCTCTGGCTCCTCTTCCCGAAAACACGGAACACCGGGAATACTTTCCCGGATGTCTTCCCCCTTCGTCGGTATCACATCCTACCGCGTTAGGGCACACCTAGCATCGATACTTGTCATGTCATGCATCGATATGCATCTGTTTACATGGTATTCATTGTTTCTTCCCCCTCTTCTCTTCGGTAGACTACGAGACCGACGCCGCTGCTGCTGCCCCGTACGACTACGGAGTTGACGACCACTCTCTCTTGCCAGAGCAACCAGGCAAGCCCCCCCCCCTTGATCACCAGATATCGCCTATTCTCCTCTATACTACTTGCATTAGAGTAGTGTAGCATGTTACTACTTTCCGTTAATCCTATTCTGATGCATAGCCTGTCATTGTTGCTACAGTCAATGATACCTTACCCGCAATCCTAAATGCTTAGTATAGGATGCTAGTTTATCACCATTGGCCCTACATTCTTGTCAGTCTGCCTTGCTATACTATTGGGCCGTGATCACTCGGGAGGTGATCACGGGTATATACTATTCATACATACATACTATACAGATGGTTACTAAAGTCGGGTCAGCTCAAAGAGAACCCACGAGTGATTCACGGATTGGGGGCTGAAAGGACCTTTGTCCCGACGGCCCTCTGTGTGGATCTTTGTGGTGGAGCGACAGGGCAGATTGGGACCGCCTAGAAGAGAGGTGGGCCTGGCCCTGTTCGGCGTTCGCGGATATTTAACACGCTTAACGAGATCTTGGTATTTGATCTGAGTTGGCTACGAGCCTATATGCACTAACCATCTACGTGGGAGTAGTTATGGGTATCCCGGCGTCGTGGTATCAGCCGAAGCACTTCAGACGTCAGCGACGGAGCGGCGCGCACCGGATTGGACTGGAACGCCTGCTAGGCTAGGTCTGCTTCCGGCCGCCCTCGCAACGTGCAGGTGTGCTATGGACGATGGGCCCAGACCCCTGTGCGCTTAGGTTTAGACCGGCGTGCTGGCCTTTCTGTTTTGCCTAGGTGGGGCTGCGACGTGTTGATCTTCCGAGGCCGGGCATGACCCAGGAAAGTGTGTCCGGCCAAATGGGATCGAGCGTGTTGGGTTATGTGGTGCACCCCTGCAGGGAAGTTAATCTATTCGAATAGCCGTGATCTTCGGTAACAGGACGACTTGGAGTTGTACCTTGACCTTATGACAACTAGAATCGGATACTTAATAAAACACACCCTTCCAAGTTCCATAGACAACCCGGTGATCGCTTTTCCACAGGGCGACGAGGGGAGGATCGCCGGGTAGGATTATGCTATGCGATGCTACCGGAGATGCTACTTGCAGATGCTACTTGGAGGACTTCAATCTACTCTCTTCTACATGTTGCAAGACGGAGGCTGCCAGAAGCGTAGTCTTCGATAGGACTAGCTATCCCCCTCTTATTCTGGCATTCTGCAGTTCAGTCCACCGATATGGCCTCCTTACACATATACCCATGCATATGTAGTGTAGTTCCTTGCTTGCGAGTACTTTGGATGAGTACTCACGGTTGCTTTCTCCCCCCTTTTTCCCTCTTTCCTTTCTTTCTGGTTGTCGCAACCAGATGCTGGAGTCCAGGAGCCAGACGCCACCCTCGACGACGACTCCTACTACACTGGAGGTGCCTACTACTACGTGCAGGCTGCTGTCGACGACTATGAGTAGTTTAGGAGGATCCCAGGCAGGAGGCCTGCGCCTCTTTCGATCTGTATCCCAGTTTGTGCTAGCCTTCTTAAGGCAAACTTGTTTAACTTATGTCTGTACTCAGATATTGTTGCTTCCGCTGACTCGTCTATGATCGAGCACTTGTATTCGAGCCCTCGAGGCCCCTGGCTTGTATTATGATGCTTGTATGACTTATTTATGTTTTAGAGTTGTGTTGTGATATCTTCCCGTGAGTCCCTGATCTTGATCGTACACGTTTGGGTGCATGATTAGTGTACGATTGAATCGGGGGCATCACAGGTTTGATCTTGTTCGTGTCTTTCTTTAGGGTTTGATGAAGTTGATTTCGGAAGAGGCTCCAGATTCGATGAAGAAGTGGGATTTAACGCATTACTTTGGAGAAACTATCGCAATTGACACAAGCATCTGCATCTATCAGTTTCTGGTACAACTTTTCCATGACAAGCTTCTTTGCCCTCTTGCATTTCGATATGGTCACATCTGCTAGCATATCTTCTAGTACAGCTTCCTGCATTTTCTCCACCCTCCATGTTGGATTGTCTCTAATCTGCCTGAAGTATTTCCTAGCAATCACAGTACTAGTCACCAGCTTATCGTTTCTCCTAGGCACACAAGTGTGGACATTATTGTACCTGTGAACTATCAACCAGTCAGATTTGCTATTTATTGACCCATAGATGTTCCATTTGCAACCAACCCAGCTACACTTGGCACTTACTCTCTTCTTTTCATCCTTAAGAAATATCAAATGATGAAAATTCTTCAGTCCATATTTAACTAGTGCATTTTTGAATTCTCTGCTGTCAGTAAAAGCCATGCCAAGTTCAAACTGGGGTGCTTCTGAAGTATCATCATACACCTTATGGTTGGTCTTTCTCCTTCTGACTGCATTAACCTCTCCATCACTAGCCTCAACATAAGAGAGATCGTCATCACTTTCAAAATATGGAGTGTCATCTGCATCATCATCTAGCTTACATGTTTCTGGTACAATGAACTCCTCAGGAACATTGCAAGCTTTTGCTTCTTCCTCCCCTAGCATTTTCTTTCTCTTTTTCTCCTTGAATTCTTTAGCATATTTTCGGTACTCAATGATTTCTTCATCTTCAGCAGAACTATTGCTCTCAGCAGGAGGCACAACATAGTCACTGTCACTATCACTGTCAGAGTCACCTGAAATATGCAGCTCCTCGGTTGCAACCCCTTTTCCTCTATCAGACACTAAACTTGCAGCTCTGAACACGGGCAATTTGGTCCTGCATTGATCAGTCGCTGCATTTCTTTCCTCTGCCTGCACCTCCTCTACATGCCCTGCATGCCCATGCCCTTGCTCTCTCTGCATATCATCTGTATGCTCTGCTTGAAACTCATTTGCACATTCAAACTCCCAATCACTTGCTGAAAATCTGACCGAAAGATAGTCTAGTGGATCCATTTCCTAAACAAAAAATCAGACAATAAACAACTGAATTAACTGAACTTCTGAACTTTTCTCAAAAAACTGTCTTTTTTTCAGATGAACAAAACCATACATCATCTATTCATATACTAAGCATATGCACATCGATTTCATCTACAGAAGGCACCCTAAAACACCATCTAATATGCTTCCACCACTCTGTGAAAAAACATGAACAAAACCCTAGCCCCCAAATCAAATCCCCTGAAACCCCTAACTGACAGCCCTAATGTGGATAGAAAGGCAAGATTTGCAGAGGAATATTAGGGAGCACTGACCTGATCATAGCCGCCGGTCGAGTTGTTCAGTACATGCCGACGATCGTCGCCTGCACCGCCGTGGTCGCCCAAATCACCGCCGCCGTGTCGTTAGAGAGAAGAGAGGGGAGCGGGAGATGAAAAGGTGAAGCGGAGCGGTCGAGGCAGGGCGAGGGGGTGTACTAGACCGTCACCACCCAACTATTGCCGACGTGGCAACCCATTCGATTAAAATGCTCAACCACCCCTGCCCCTTGGGCAAAACTGGCCTCACAAACCCACCAAAACGGCCTCAGGGGGTGATTTGTCTGGTATATGTTAGTCTAGGGGATTAAGAATCCGGTTTTGCAGTTGGGGGGGGGGTGATCTGCTCGAAATCTGACAGTTCAGGGGGGTATGTGGACTTCTTTCGTTTTCTGTGTTTGGCACCTGTGTCTCATCTATGTACAAAACTGCACATGGAAAGTTAAAGACCAGAAGGCATAGAAAAGCCCGTGAATTTTACTCTTTGCATTTTCTTAAACAAAAATAAAATGAAGATGAACATATAGTATGTATCTTGAGATACTACAAAGCAGTTACTAATTGTCGCATCTTATGCTCACAGGCTGCAAATGGAGATCTCAAAAATCATAACGATCAACAAACCGGGTACATAAAATATATTTTAAGCATTTTAATATCTTAAGTTCTACTAACAGCATTTACTTTTTTATTTTGATTTTGTTACGCAGCCATATTCTAGGCTTACTTCAGCGAACTGCTAAATATTTAGAGGCCGGAATCAAGCCAGTGTAAGAACTCTCCTCCATCGATATGAATTAGTACAATGGATCACTGTTTTGTTTGATCACATTTTATTTGATCACATTTTGTTTTCAGATACGTTCTTGAAGGAAAACCTCCTGAAATGAAGAAGGGAACACTTGATGAAAGGTATGTTGTCTTTCACTTTTGGATTGTTTAACGATATTTTGGACTTGGGTATATTTATTTTTTGCTTAAATTAGTGCCCCTCTCTTTTCAGAAAATTAAAGAGACAGACTGCAGAACATGAATTCAGAGGCATTGCTGGGCTTCAGGCAGCTGAAGATATCAGGAGGACTAGTTCTGTCTCTAGCGTTTCTCGACTAACAAAGAAACCAAGGTATGATCTTATGCTTTAAAGGTGCTATCAGCCGCAAAGAGCAAATGAGATATTGTTGGGCCTGTTCTCCCATTCTTGAGACCCTATGTTCTTTCTTTTTCATTAGACTGGATAGTCCTTCAGCCACATAACAAGAATAGGTAAGGGCTAATAGGTTGTCGCAACCCCCTCGTTGGATAAAAGCTTCTGAAAGTTCTCCATTAATTCGTACCGCGTACCTCACATTGGTCACACATCTCATAACAGTAGATACCCATTCATCAGAAAAACCCAATTTACACATGACTCCCTTAAGGTATCTCCATTCGACCCTGTCATGTGCCTTCATCATATCTATTTTCAGAGAAAAAGGGAGTGTTAGCCTCACATTGGGCACGCAGTTCGAAAGTCCTCAAACTGACAGGACAATCTCGCCTCCCTCCTTTTTCTCCCGATCTGCTCGCACCAAGAAGAAAAAAGCTCCCTGTCTCCACCGCAAGCGCAAGCCAAGGGCGGGCAGTGAAGCTAAAGTTCACCCCTTTGTCGCCCCGAACCGCGCAGTAGAAAAACAAGGGCACCAGGGGACCAAAGTCGGGATCTGGATGCAAGTGGAAGGCAACAGAAGTGCGCTGCGAGAAGATCACAGACGCACAGATGATCTCCCTACCCTGAATCACGATCTAGAGGGGATTGGATTTGGGGAAGGAAGAAAAATCGCCTCTCTCTACTGTTCAGCCAAACTGTCGAGAAAGGCTCCCCTGTGTGGCCGGCATAGCAGGGATATTTAGGGAAATAGAAATATAGCTAACACATAGAGAGCTACTAGACTTAAACTATCACTAGGCACACACGACATCCGACTCAGACTCCTATTTCGTGTTTGACACAGGGCCGACCGAGTGTGTCGCGTCCGGCACTTCTTCTTCATTCTCTCATATTGCTGGCCCATAGAAGAGTCTTAACAATTTGGACTTGCGAGCTTTATAATTATTATTTACCACGTCATGCAGGGTTGACGTTGCTTCACAAGCCTATTGCGTACAATCTTTGATCAACGACAAAGATGTACTTGAGGATCCAAGTAAAGCTGCAAAGATGAAAGAATTGATAAAAAGGACAACGAAGGTAGTTTCTTCATTTTGCATACATTTAGATATTGTTTCCATAAAAAAAACTAAGACGATGTTTCCTTGATGAACAGCTCACAAACACACACTTAAATGATTGTAAAAGGTTGTTTGGACTTATCGGTATTCCTGTCGTAGAGGTAATTAAGCTGTGCCTATTATGACGCTGAATGTTATATTTTAAAGAATTATTAATCCTTTTTTGGTACTAATAGGCTCCCGGTGAAGCAGAAGCCCAGTGCGTCCAGTTATGCAAAGAGAGCAAGGTTCTTTTAACCTTACCTGTTTCCTTCGCTTTCTTTAAATGTTGCCTCTTTTGAGTTAAAGAATATATTGTCTATTGTTTAGGCGCATGCTGTTGCCTCGGAAGACTCGGACTGTCTTCCGCTCGGGACGCCATTACTTCTTCGGAACTTTAAGGCTGATCAACCTGTGGAGGAATACAATACCACCAATGTATGCCCAGCTTCTAGTTTCCTTATGTGTCTATCCTCCTGCTCATTTAATTCAATGCCCTGGACACAGTCCCACAACTGCAGAAATTCCCGAATCACAATCCATGAAAGAGCTCCACGAATTACAGAGACCCACCCATTATTGGCCAAAGCTTCTGCCACTGTTTGCCTTTTACGAATTCTAGGAGGCACGCTAGCGAATACCATAGGTGCAAGGTTCTCCAGATTAGCAATTCCTAACCCCCCAAGATCAAGAGGCCGCATGACCTTCTCCCAGGCGACCAAACAGCAGCCACCATTAGCTTGCTCCTTCCCCTTCAGTACTTGTTTTAATGTCACATTTTTGTTAGTGATGTAACTAATTATGATGCAGGTGTTAAAGGGATTAAAGCTCTCTCTGGAAGAGTTTCTTGATCTTTGTATTCTATGTGGTTGTGATTATTGTGAAAAAATTGAAGGTAACCAATATGCAGATTCTCACACTTCCAAAAACATTGTAGTTTGTGAAAACTTATTTTTCCTATTTATTCCTGCTTGTCCATCAGGAGTGGAGAGCAAAGAGGCATTGCATCTCATTCGTGAACACCGTAGTATAGAAGAAATTTTGAAGAATACAGAAAGGTTCATCTATTTCGATTTAAATATCTAATGGCATTTAGATATCTATTTAAATATCTGATGTTCAATACTGCTTCGTGCATGTATTCAGCAGGTTCCAAATTCCTGATGATTGGCCTTATGCAAAAGCTCGGGAGTTATTCAGGGACCCTGATGTTACAAAAGATGTTGCTGACCTTCAGTGGACTGCACCTAAAGAAAAGGTACACTACTTGCCATTAATTGATTATTTGTCGTCATTCATCCATCATTAATGTTTCTATTTTTTCCAGGAACTCATTACGTTTTTAGTAGGTGAGCATGATTTCAGTCAAGATCGTGTGGAACTGGTATGAACATTTACTTGTTATAATTGCCAGTTCAATTACTATTTTACAAAAAAAAAATCTTGAACATGCAGTAGAGCTGCATTTATAAGAGAATAGAACCCTAGTCCTTACCCTGATAGATTTTTTTTTGTGTGTGTAGGTAGTAAAAAGGATTAATAATGCGAGATCTCTAAGATCGCAACCAACGTGAGTAATCTTCAACAGAATGTTTGTGTACATATTTTGTTTTTTTGAAGTTGATTATATTATTTGACATCATGTTACCAGAATCAAAAGCTTTTTCAAGCGAGTGTTACCTAAGAAGACACAACCGACGTGAGCACTATGATCCATCTCTAATGGAGTACTTATGCACATATAGTATTTGTTGAAGTTGACCATATTATACTAATTTTTTACCTCATGTGATCAGCGTTGAAAGATTTTTCAAGCCAACATGAGCACAAAAACGAAAGGTACTGCTAATGTTTAAACTAGCTGCTATTGAACTACTGAGAGAGCTACTGCTGCTCTCTACTTTATACGTACATAGCAAAGTCAGCTCTAGGTACAAACTAGAATTGAGTACTTCTACCAACTACAAGGTACTACTACCTAATACTATGTACATGACATTGTTTGAATTCCGTATCTGTTTCACCAGGGCCTGTTAGTTGCTTGTATATGATCTGTTCCAATTATTTCGTGCTAGTGGCTTCAAACGTAGTTCTAGTAGTTTTCTGCAACAACTTAATCTTTCTGCTCAAGCGGATTCAGTTCTAAGTAAAATGTGATAACTGAACATACCATTAGACAGGTCACTTTTATCATGGAGATTATTCAGATTCAGTAATCTACCTCTGCCCCATAACCATAGTTGGGTACATGTGGGATGGAAACTCACTGCAGACTATTGATGTTTGAAATTCAAACTTGTTTTGCAGGATGACAAGTAGCTCGTCCAATTCTGCACGGCTCTCGGTAGAACGGAAGCCTTTTGAAGTGCTTGTAAAAAAAGTTGATGCCGGCTACAAAATGCCTTTTCTAGTCAGTTGTATGTTTCCGGGAGCAATTCTGCTAGTTTGACTTGTAACGTAAGATCGGAACGACCTCTGTTTCCATTTGGTTCTTTTTTCTCGTTGTTGATACCGGCAAGACCCAGCCAGATGATGATGGTTGCAGTCGAGTATTACATTAACTGTTATGGTAGAGCAATTGACTGCAGACATGGGCTCTTCCCTTTTCTTTTTTTCCCCATATCTTGTGCAAAGTTTCTTGTTTGCTACTTTACGCTTAAAGGGCTGGTGATGATTTATGTATTTAAAAGTGATGTTAAACTTAGTTAAAGCCTGTGCGCTAGACATATCGCCGTGCTCAATTTTTCTCGGGAATCATCACCAGTCCAACATACGACTCCAAGTGAGGACGAATAATGACACGAACAGTGATTAATAAACTAATACACAAAACGGCAACAAAGCTTCAATAATCAATATGTATATCCTTGCGAGGTTAGCCAACTGAAGGCCTAGTTCTCAGCTTTGGAGTTCACCTCGATTTTCCAGTCACAAGAATCAAACCAAGCAGCAAGCAGGCATGGATTGCAAATTTCCTATTCTTTTGATTTGACCGGTCGCCTATACGACAGGCAAATATGTGCCGTAACATGGTGCCAAAAAGCCATGCTGTTCCTTTTGATTAGGTTCCAATAATATGTTGACAAAAAAAAACAGGCTCAGAATAGAATAGTGCGCAAGAAAACAAGTGCGCTTTCACTGAGCCTTCCCCTGCACATGCTCAATCCACAAATAGAAAGCATGAAACTCCATATCCATATGTCCAAGAAAACGCTCAGTGACCCAGAAGCAAAGTCTATTCAGGAATTTAGCAGAGTATGCAGAGTACACAAGCTTTGCTGTGTTTATCATCTATCTAAATTGCTCCTCAAGTTCCAAGGCCCAATGCCACCACCACAGCATCAGAGGTGGTTTCCTATTCCCACTCAACCGTCGCAGGTGGCTATGATGCGATGTCCTGGCAAACACGGTTGATGCCACGCACGTTGTTGCAGATCTTGTTGACCACATCTACTAGGAATTCATGGCCAAAATAGTACCTGCAAATTTGAAGAGATGATGACATGATATGAGAATTGAGAAGGGACTGGTTAAGGAGATGATCCTCCAAGGTACCACCAACCACTACTGCCAGGTCCACCACCAACTCAGGTTTTTTAGGTAGTGAAGATGAACTGTTTAAAACACAGCCTGCAGTTTACTGTTACTAGCAAAACTACGAGGTAGAGAAGACAGTTCTGTACAATTTGCAGAGTGCAAAGCAGAAGTTTACCAAGACTACACAAGCTAGTCATCACATGGGCCTGTTACAAACTATAAGAACACTATATCACTTGCAGTTGGCACATAAATAAGATGGCTAGAGTTTTGGGTTAACTACACTATATAACAGGAGCAACGTAAGAGTTTTGGGTTGAGCAAGAAAAGAAAAGAAAAGGGAAAAAAACCTAACCAATTATATCGTGATGTGAGCCAATTATTTGTTACTAAACTAAGAGTGATAAGAATACAAGAAATGTTGCAGACAAGCAAAGTTATCTGTACGACTGCACCAAAATATTTCACTGAAGTACAGCTGTATCTAAACTTCTAAAGTTTCCTAGAAAAAAAAGTGTAACAGAGCTGAAACTTCAGTGATACATACCAATCTGCAGTCATGCCATCCTCACTGGTGATTGCCCTTAAGACAACAGCATTGGAGTGGGTTCGCTGGTCACCCTGAACCCCAACTGTCTGTACTGGTAAGAACACAGCAAAAGCTTGCCAAATTTATCAGAGGCCAGCATCTTTAATAGCTTGAACAAATATCTCATCCACCTAAAAGAAAAAAAATGCTGATTCACAGGTTTATCAAAGGAGCTCTAGCAAAATTTCAAATTATTCTAGAAGTTTCAAACCTGACGAAGAGTGTCCAAAGCGTGTAACATCACCTAGGACACGTACAGCAAGACCAGGCCCAGGAAATGGGTGTCGCTTTAAAAATGAATCTGGGACATTCAAAATACTCCCCAACTTCCGAACCTACAATCATAAAAATTGTAATGAACAAATAATTAAATTTCTCTTTCATCATATAAATATTATAGGATGGATGAATATGGTGTTGTTTCTGTTGTATTGATCCGACCCTCATATGGGGTATATATAGAATACATTGTGAGGGAGAGAGACTTGGAGTAGAGGGCAAGTCGTACATGTTAAACCTATTCTATCTCTAACTCCTACCTATATCTTAAACACAATAATATTCTAACATTCCCCCTCAGTCGTAGCGGGAGTGAAGCGGACGATTGCGATTGAATTTGTAGTCTTGCGCTTTCGTCGTCTTCTCCACTGCGCCATCATCAACTGCGTCTCTGATGGGTCGACACCTAGGGCGGTGACTGCGTCCCCTTCTGGTGCCTTCCTTGTCTGTCCTCTCTTCCCTCCCGCAGTCACAGCGGGAGTGGCGTGGACGCTAGTGACGACGCGGACGCTGTTGACTGAAGTTGTCGCCGATGAGTTGCTGTAGACGTAGCCATGAATGTCGATGTCGAGGTAGCCGATCATTGCGATATAGCCATGGTCGAGGTAGCCATGATCGATGGTGTAGTCGTCGTGGATGATGAAGCCGCACAAAGCCGGAGGCGCAAAAAAAATGCGCTATGACGGAGCTGCAGATGTTGACGATGCACCTTGCAGATGTCAGAGGGTGTCGCCGGCGATGAGTCCATTGGTTTTGCCAAGACCGAAGGAAGCCCACCGAGCACACATCGGTTTTGCCAGAACCGTGTGGCTGTATAGGGTCATCACTGAAGTGACGCCGTGTCGATGCAGTCGTGCCGTCGTGGATGACGCGGTCGATGCCGTCGTCGTGACGCGGTCATTGCCGTCGTCGAGGTCGCGTCTTGCAGAAAAGTCTGTCAGAGGACGCTAGGTGTCCATCTTGTGGACGAGGCGGCAGTGGTGGTGTGTTGATGAAGATATTGGTGAAGACCACGTTGATGAAGACCTTGACGATGAAGTGCCTGTGATGGCGTTGCCGTGGCGTGTCGACAATGATGAGTCGCTTGAAGGCGTCCCTCGTGGCGACGAAGTGTCGATGTCGTGTCGTGTCGAAGAAGTATGTTGGCTCGTAGCCTGGCGTAGTCATACAACTTGATGTCGCTCGGCTCAATGCAGAGGCGTGGGTGTAGCCGTGCAGATCGACTGTGGCGGTCGATGCAGCCATGCAGAAGATGATGTAGCTCGGCTCCGGACGTGGCGGCCGGTGTAGATCGTACAGCTTGATGTAGATGGCAAGCCGTGCAGATCGACTGTGGCGGTCGATGCAGCCATGCAGAAGATGATGTAGCTCGGCTCCGGACATGGCGGCCGGTGTAGATCGTACAGCTTGATGTAGATGGCAAGCCGGCGCGCAGGAGGTTGATGGAGTCGGCTTGCTGAAGATCGCGTCCGTGCGCGTGTCTCGAACGGGCTCTCCCGGTGTCCGACACACCGAGACTGCTGTGGTCGTCGGCCAGATCGGATCACGATGATGGTTGTTCCCACCCGTAGATCGCAGAGGCCCACGCGTCGTTGCCTTTTGATCCTTGCAGAAGGCCCGTGGCTCAAGTTCAAGGCACCATGCCATGCGCGTACGCATGGCGGTCTTTGCGAGTTTTGCCATGCACGTATGCATGTGCGCATGGCCTTGTTCCGCGTACAAGTCGATGCGGCTGCTGGCGTTTGGCGATGGGTAACTCCGTGCTGAACTGCTGATTCGAAGGAGTTGCTGGTTGCGCCGTCGGGAGATCCGCGTACGATCTCGTACGTGATGGAAATCGCCGCGAGATCTACGCCCTCCCGCGATCGGAGGTGCGTCCCCTTCGCAGCTGCTCGCCACGATCGTCGTCCTCGCGCCGTGTAGACCGGTCGGATCAGTGTCCATGCGTCCGTACATGGCCGCGCCTGGCACCGCACGATTTCATGAAGAAGATCGTATTCCTGTAGGCTCCGGAATCTGAGGGTCGTTGGATTTATTTGGTGGCTAATGAAAAACTAATCTAATGGAATTTCTAACTATGAAGAATTCATCTAATCTAATCTACGGAACCAATCTGATCTTTGATCAATTGGGTGCCGCGCCCCCGGGGAGAGGAGATTAATCTCCCCGGGGGCGGCGCGCTACGGAAGGTGTGAAAGGTCTTAGGATCGGCGTCGTGAGACTAACCGCTCTAATACCATATAAATATTATAGGATGGATGAATATGGTGTTGTTTCTGTTGTATTGATCCGACCCTCATATGGGGTATATATAGAATACATTGTGAGGGAGAGAGACTTGGAGTAGAGGGCAAGTCATACATGTTAAACCTATTCTATCTCTAACTCCTACCTATATCTTAAACACAATAATATTCTAACACATCATATAACACCTGATCAAGTTTGAATGGAGAAATTACAAAGTTGATTAAGGATATTGATGCAGTTTGGTACCTCATCCTTGAATAGGAGCTTGAGTGGTTCAATGAGTTTTAACTTCATATCTTTTGAAGTCCACCAACATTGTGATGGCTTTTGATGGTATGGGATTGTGTCCTTCCACTCCCAGGAGGTGGGCATGATTCAATTACATCAGGGTACAATGTCCCTTGAACTAAAAACTCAGGCCTTTTCCCAATCTTCTGTTCCAGCTTGTGACCAAAATCATCAAAAACAGCTATGAATTCCCTGCCAATAATCTTTCTTTTCTTCTCTGGGTCTTCGACACCCTTCAACTTGCTGAGAAATTGCTCTGAGGCATCAACACATGTAACTGGCAGGTGCAAGTCACTTTCAAAGGTTGACATTACTCGTTCTTTCTCCTTGTACCTGCAAACACGAGGTTCTATGTTAGTTTCATTGCACGCACAGCCAAAATAAGCATAAGTTCTATTTAAAAGAACTTGAAGCAATAAGGCAGCATATTGTTACCTTAAGAGACCATTGTCAACAAAAACACAATGAAGCCTATCTCCGATTGCCTTGTGAACAAGAGTGGCAGCAACAGTTGAATCGACTCCACCTGACAAAGCACAGACAACATGCTCATCAGGGCCAACCATGGTTTGGATGGTCTTGATTTCTTCATCCAGCACATCTTGCATCTTCCAATCAGCTTTGATTCCACATACATCAAAGAGAAAGAGACGAAGTGTTTCCATTCCTTGGGGCGAATGTGTAACCTAATTAAAAAAGTTCAACGGTCATGCAAAGAGCAACCAGATGATACACAAAAAGTAACCACAATACAGTGGATACACAGTGGATAATACCAAATGATTTGTCATCTGTTTCGCTATCCATATAAGCAGAACTCAGTCCATCCATATCAACAGAACAATTCAATTGAATAACAACAACCATGTAGCTTGTTCCTAAGCACCTCTTTTCCAACTCAATTGGTACCCACTTTAGAAAGCATGGTGTTTATTTGGTTTTCTCATCAAGTATTTACAAAAGAATCCGGACAACTCACAATTCAAAATTGAAACAGAACAATCAAACGTACAGCTTCCCACAAAACGTCCAACTTTTGCCTTCTTTTCAAGAGTCAAGAACAGAGGGAACAAATTACAAACTTTGACCATATTTATAGAAAAAAATAGGTACATCTAGAATACCAAATGCACATCATTGGATACATCATGACTTATATTTTCAGAATGTACATGTTTGATATTGTAGATGTAGAAAGTTTTCTCTATACACTTGGTCAAAGTTGGCAAAGTTTGACTTTCACAGAAATCTATAGGCACTACATTGTGGAATGGAGGGAGTAACTTTTATTAAATCATAAGAGTAATCATAACGGTTGCTACCTCGGGTGATACTGGAGCCCATAAAAGCGCTTTTCCCGGTTCTCGATGGCTGCGACGGCGCCCTGGACGCTGCGTGCAACCACCTCAAACCCCTGCGGGAGCTTGACCACCTCATCGCCGTGGCTCATCCACACCGTCTGGCGCTTCCCGGTGTCCGCCTCCCCGTACAGCGCGGAGGACGGCATCTGCATACCACTCGGCCAAAAAAGTAATATACCTGTATCTGCATACATTTTTCCTTTTTTTAAAGAAAATTATCACTTTTTTCTGTGTGCATTCCCTGTGTCCGTCGTCCAAAAGCAGCCGCCATCAAATTTTTTGGTTCAAAAATAGAGGGCAAAAAATTAGTTACGGGCCCAGTTAAAAAGTACGCAACACCCAGGGTTTTTTTTTTCCGACCGGTATCCTGCTACAGTCGGCCTGCGGTAGCGGTATACTGAAGCGGTTACCTCGGCTACCGGTTAAAACCGGTCAAATTCAAAAAATCAAATTCAAAACCCAGTTCAACCGGTAGCGAGCGGTATACCGGTCGGTAAGACCAGTTTACCGACTGGTAAGATCGGTTAGCCGGTCGTTTGCGAATCAATGAAATGCATGTTTTCAAATTTGAATCAAAAAATTGAAAAATAAAAGAAAAATTCTTTAAAATATTTCAAGATGCGTAGAATCTAATGGTGTCAAAATTTTGCAAATACTAGTGTGTTTAGTATTTTTTACGGGCATTAGAAGTTTAACTGGCGAATTTTTTCTTTTTCTTTTTTGGTTGAACTTCTAATGCCCAAAAAAATACTAAATGAACTAATATTTGAAATTTTTTAACACCATTAGATTCTACGCACCTTGAAGTATTTTTAGGAATTTTCTTTCATTTTTCAATTTTTGAATCAAATTTGAAAATTTTGAACTGGAGCTGTTGGGAACCACCGGTTCCCAACGGTAAGAAAAACCCTGGCAGCACCAAGGTCATCACCGCACATCTGTTTTATGGGTGTCAAAACTTGTCGTACCAAAATTTGAGCAGGCCAAAATGGACACGCTCTACCAAAATATGGGCATGTCATACCAAATATGATTCGATTAGATGCTAATCAAATGGGTGCCAAAGTTTACAGTCTTACTTCAACTTTGGCGTGACAGGATTGGAGTTCACCTCGATTCTCCTCTCTTAAAAAAATGCAGCACATACTTCCAGTCACAAGGAATAAACCAAGCGCATGGATTGGAAATTTCCATTTCTTAAAAAAAGCATGGACAAAAAGGAGCAAGACTTCAGCAAATTATTGCCATTTACATGCATGCAGCCAGATGCTTTTTTGCACATACAGTACAGCCTCTAATCTAAACAACGCTAGCCGTGCAGCATCCACGTTATTTATTGATTTGCCTGTGATAGCATATTTGTCTACTACACTACACAGAATCTAATACAATGCAATCTAATGAATCAATAGGTATCTGCTAATTTACATGTCTCTTCTGCTGTCCAACTACTGCAACTCGGAAACACCTCTACAAGTTAAACCTCGCCACACATCATTCGTGGATCACAATCATGCACCACCCTTCTCCTTGATGTAAGCTAAACTATGAGTAATTTGTTGTTCTACGCCAAACATATTTTGACAAGAATATGGTTGTCTTTCAGGACACCAACACTGCCACTGTCTGTTATCCATCCATAGGCAAATGGCAATGCGATATCTACTTGCTTTTGTACATGCAGGTGACTGGCGCACATGGTAGCATCAGCTCAGTCGCTCAGGTATGGCATCACGCACTGGCGGATCGAACATAGCTCCCAGTTCCCTTCACCATCAATGAGCTTCAGCTCCAAGACATGGAAGGGTATCAGAGCAGGCCTCTGTAATAAACATGAAAAATGTTGCTTTCAGCAAAACTCTGCTTTCATTCCTGAGAACAAAGTATAAATTTTGGGTGATAATAGACAACAGTTCATTATCTTTTTTTCCTAAACATTAACAGTTCACCAATATAAGAAATTTTGTGTTGTCACAGGGATTATCGAAGCACTTACTTGTGAGGAAGTGATCACAGTTATGCCCATGTTAGTTGCAAGCCTGTACAGATGTTCTTCAACATCAACACTAGTAGCACTGCAATCAAGGAAAATTTTAGGAACCACGGTAATTAATTAGCAAACAGTATTTAAAAAAAATCGGAGAAGTCAAAAGAAAATCGTGACAGAAAGTGTACTTGGTGCACTCGTCGAGGATGCCATACTTAGGATGCTGGAAAAACAAACGGGCCTAGAACAAAGATGAGAGAGTTGCTTTCAATGAACTCAACAACATACAAAATGAAAAAACAAATAAAGGTGGCTTGCCAGTTAATACTGACCACCCCAAGCTTCTGTTGTCCCCCTAGTGACAGAACATCTTCCCAGTTTGGTGTAGAATCCCACCCTTCTCTTTCTAGAAGATACACCAGCCGCACATTCTCTAGAATTGTCTTCAGGTGATCATCAAGCAGGATGGAAGCACTAGCCTTGTTGCCTATATTACCACAGTTTTCCCGTTATCAGGACAAGCAACGAAATAATTTAGTACGCCCTTTTAACTGGCATCCTCCTAGCAAATCATAAAGCTATGTTCACACTTTCAAACACATGGTTTCTTGCTAATCCAATAGACACATGTACCAAAAAGTAAGTGGGCCTACCAGCTTGATGTAGTGAGAGAACTTTCATCTCTGCTTCCTCCCGTGAGCGAGGGTATATGATCTGATCCCGCAGAGTACCTAGGCTGGTATATGGACGCTGAGGGACATGGAACATCCCTTCAGAGGGCTTGATAACTCTCCCAGAGAAGATGGGCCACAAATCTCTAAGCACTCTAAATATACAACTCTTTCCACTACCATTGGGACCTTCAGGAAGGGTAAAATGAATCCTGTTAATATAAGGTCACTGTGGAGAAGAAAATAATGAAGATCGCATACCAGTCAGAAATAGGCTTTTCCCTTGTACTACATTGCATGACAGTTTACTAGCCAATAGCTTCTGTGATGGTGTTATGATGTCCACTTCATGAATTGAAATAATATCTTCTGAGGCTGCACTGATGGCATTGGAAGACACCATGGTATCTGGAGAATTTTAAAAGCATGTTCAGAATCGAAAACTTAACTAATGACAGAACATGAACACTAACTTCAACCTGGCGCAACTATCAAAGTTTTTAACTTGTTCAGGGTGGCAGCTATCAAGGGTACGTTTGGATTCGTAGCTGACCTTTGCCTAGCTCGGATATGCCCAGCTAGCCCATCCATCCAGGCAATAGCTCGCGGAGGCTAGGCACTCTTTGGATTTACTAGCACTTGCACACAGGACACCATGTCGTTTAGCAGTTGCCAAAAAATTTCTTTCATGCCGCACTTTGCTCTCGCGAGCGAGCCGATCCGGCTCGCGGGCAAGCTTTTTGCTGCGGTTATTGCCTAGCTTGCCATCAAAAGTGAGTTGTTTTCTTTTGTACCAAATGCCAGCCCTTGCCCAGCAAGGCAAGAATCATTCTTGCTTAGGATCCAAACACACCCTAAATTTTCTGCCAACTATTGGCAATTTTGCAAACACGCAACTGTTAACAAACATATAAAGCCCACCACACCATTTTCAGTACACTGCTACACAGCCTTACTATTTAACTTGGCATGATGGAATGGTAAAAGAATTGCTATAAGAATGTTGTTTCATAGATTTCACGTGCCAAACTCTTAGGAGGTGGCAAGTTCAACCATAATATGCTGAACAGGATTCGTCACAATATGTGCTGTATAAAATACCAGTACATTCTGTAGAGCCTAATTATGCAAGTTGACAGTTCAATAACAGGATCAATTACTACCCTAATATATTGTGTTTTAGTTTGTGTTATATTATGCACAATTAAAATGGGCTACATAATTCCTTACTGAAAAATCTAATTAGAGAATTTAACATGATTTTTATTGTCTGTTAGAAAGCCAACGTAATAGTGAGTGTGTGTCGTGATGAACAGGTTTTATCTAACTGGTGTAATTCTGTTCGTGTTCTACACCCTTTCTTCTTAATATATTGATACACAGTTCTCCTGCATGGAATAAAAAAGGTCTGAACTTACTCCTTTGAGCGGCACATGTAAGCTCCTCAAGCTCAAAGATACGGTTAATCCCACCAGAGAGTTCAAGGAATTTCTTATGTAACTCAAGAATGTCGCCAAAGGCTATGAAGCTCTGTGAAACCACTGAAGCCAAGAATCGTAGAGCATGTGCCAGCTCTCCTGTTACACAAACCAAAGGAACAATGTATTTCGGGATGTTAAAGATGAAAAATTAATGTAGAATGGAAGAGTTGTGAAGATTAGTAACCTTGAGTTGAGGTCAAAGCTCTGTCTCCCTTGTACTCCAAAGCATATAATAGACTAAGACCCCATGTCACATTGTGAGGAAGTTGCTTTGTAACAAAATCATCAACAATACCATAAAGCCACTGTTTCCTCAAGAGAATCTTTGAGTGGTTAAGTAACTTTACGAATTTAGCCTCAACCATCTGATATATGAAAAGAATTATATGCTGAAAGTCAGGTTCATGTCATCTAACACAGCAAGGGTAGCAGAAGAGCTAGTTGGGGGTGGGGACCTTTGTCAGTTAGAGTTCATAAATATAACATGTCTGTTGGAACTGCAAATACAATTGAAAGAGAACCACACACGAACAGTTTCTAAAGTCTAAGCACTTAATGGTCTCTACAAATGCCATATAGAAGTATCAGAAAATGGAACTACTGGGTGTCCACATTATATTATCCTAGTTCTTCAATATTCCATCTCATGTACATGGCGTCATGGCTACACGCAATGTGTATAAATAAGCCACACTGTCTGGGATAATGATAACATTTTTATCTCATAATCTCTAAATATAACACATTGAAAAAAATTGAAATCAGGCTGCTACAAGCTACTCTTAAGAATAAAACAAGCAAACATTAACTTCGCTAGGAAGGTGACAACAAGGTACGGAAAGCAAACTATCTCAGGCAAAACTAAATATAGAGTGATAAACACAATAAAGCAGTAAGGAAGCAATATCTGGTTTCATAAAGCTACAAAGTGAGAATGTAGTTACAAGTTCAGCAGAGTGGCTGAGTCAAAAATATGCTTTTTAAGTAAAAAAAAAAGAAGCCAGCTATCATTCAACAATCCACTATTTACCTATCATTGCACTTCACATTTGAGGCTAAAATAATCAAACAAGCATTTAATTAACTGATGTATTAAACACATGTCATTTTTATGAACTTGAGTATTGTCTGTGTAATGCGATGGAACTCACAGCTTTCTCTCTTGAACCACCACCAATAAAAGCAATTGATTCAGCATGTGTCCGCAGTCTTGAGTGCATGAACCTTGCAAAAGCTCATCAGATTAGCACTTCAATTTTTTTAAATGGCATGTTGGCTCTACCAAGACGCAACAACATATGCAGTATTTACCTGAATGTTCCTTCAAGTTCTTGTTCTTGGCCCGAGAGACGACCAAAGTCAGGGGATACTGCTCTCAGGAAGCCCAAACCCAGTAACATGTAAGCATATAGTATAGCAACTCCTCTTCGTCCTGACAAGAGCTTCATTCTCCATGTAAACCTGGTGAGTTTGGCTAGAATTATCACAATGAATTCTAGGGTAACTTTAAACCAAGTTCATAATTAGCAATAGATGCAAGGATAACTCACCAAATAATGTCAACCACTGGTTTTACCATTCCAGTAACTAGGCCAGCAAGATCAGTGGTCAACTTGTCTACATCAAGTGTTAATCTTTGGTCTGCATCAATAGTTTTACCTGACATGTTGAATACCTGAAAACATATACAAGGATAACTTGTTACTTTTCCTGTCCATCTCAACCCTAAAACAATTGTCATGCCACCACTAGACAGCATGATGGCTAGGCCATCTCCAGTCTCAGAACTCAGGATCTCCGTCTTCACAAAAAACTAGGAACAAATAAATGCATTGGAGTATAGAAAAGGGCATGGAGGCTACGTTACAGGTCAAACATATTCCCTTATTGTTTTTTATCCCTCTCCAAAATCCAAATTTCCAGCTTGGACAATACACACAAAGTTGATGCCCACTGGAGTGCCGGAGGTACCAGACTCCAGCATCTTGTTCCATCATGCAGACTGGAGCATCCAAATTAGAACCTCTAAAGTAATTGAATTTTCGAGAAGGCACAACTTCTAACTTGGGAGTATTTCTGCCTTATGATTTAACTAAAAAGAACATTTTGACTAGCTCAAATGTGTATAGGGTACGTTTTAGGCAACGGCTCAAGTATTTTACCTTTGCCATTCAAAGCCCATAATTAAAATTTCAAACAGCGAGCTCTGTGAGGCACACCCATACAATTACATAAGCAAGTGCCCAACAAAGCAACAACCCCAGCAATTCATACTGAACAAAATAGTCTCCAACTCTCCACTAGTACAGACTGTCACATAAATGATGCATTCAAATGAATATCAGAACAGCTATAACACCACCTACAAAGTCCTGTCATACCATAACTAGACTATTGAGAAGCGATAATGTGCAACAGGTAACCAGTAAAGGAAACTAAAGCAATAATGTGTTTATGTGTTTTTGCTTGAGAAGATACCTTGTAGAATGCATTTCTTTTCAAATAATATCGAAGCAAATGATTGGTCAAGCGAATTCGCCATCCAAGGGCAAGTTTAGAGGTAAGGGTCCTGTACAGATACATGTAAAAGTTTCAATCCTACGTTAAATACTCCCACTATAGAAACCTTGTAGCATGCAATTCACTGATGAAACACTGTATGTTCTTCATTAAATTTTCTTAGCGAGATGTGCATGCAATTAAAACCAATCCCTGATACATATCAATTGTCAAATAATGCAACTTCCTAATGTTAAGATAAGACAATGCATCAAACAACTAGCAATATGCTGTCCTCATATATTGCTATGCAAGCTGCTGCTATCTTGCTGCATGGCTTCCATGCAGGCTATGTCTCTTTGATGCTTGTAGCCACATCTATAGCTGTTGCCCTATGTGCACT